>NC_043707.1:124506168-124626161 GCF_006229205.1 Suricata suricatta | reverse complement strand
TGCGCCGCCGAGCGGGAGGAGCCGCCCGAACAGCGCGGCCTGGCCTACGGCCTGTACCTGCGCATCGACCTGGAGCGGCTGCAGTGCCTCAACGAGAGTCGCGAGGGCAGCGGCCGCGGCGTCTTCAAGCCGTGGGAGGAGCGCACCGACCGCTCCAAGGTGGGCCTCTCGGGGCCTGGGGCGGGCGGGACCCGCGCGGGGCCTCGGGCCTCCCGTCTGCTCTGTCGGCCTCAGTCCTGCTGTTAAAAATAACGACAGCCCGCTTGCCAAGCGCTTTCCCGTGCCTGTCACCCTGCCCGCCCCTTGGGAGGGAAACAGCCTCCAGTCTCCCCATTTTGCAGGTAGAGGAACTGAGGCCCGGAGGGGGCGAGGAGCGCTTTGGCTTTACGCAGCCGACATTCTCTTCCAGGGCTTTCGGGAGGATGGCCGTGAGGGCGTTTTCCCTCCTGTTTGACTAGTCCCACGGGCTGCCCGATCCCATCAGCTGATGAAGGCAGGCTAGGCGACGGCGCGTGTACCCTGTCCAGAGCATTTACCGTGGTGGGGTCACAGAGCCCCTCGAAAGCCGTGGACCCCGTGGGCGCACAGTTTTGCACACAATTTCAGGCTAGTGGCGCCTGGAGGCCCGTCCGCGGGCTCCCCATTTGAGGACCCTCTGAGAGGTGGTCTGTAGACCATTAACTTGTTAGCATCAGGTTAGTAAGTGCTGAAAAGCCGAGGGAGGTCGACTGTTTGCATTGAACTCCCAGGTGTGTGTAGAGCTGGGTGGAAGAGGCCTAAAACTGGAGGCTCTCAGCAAATATTTGTTGCTTTCTCCTCCCCCCCCCCCCGCCCCCTCCAGTTTGTTGAAAGTGACGCAGATGAAGAGCTTCTGTTTAATATTCCGTAAGTATCTCCTTGCTGTTTGCCTCAGGCTAGATAGGCTGTACCCAGGCTCCCTATCAGGCTTCATTCACTGCTTGTGTCCAGAGCACACATCTGTCTCTAGAAACGGTGGGGGAGGTTACAGTGTGGTGGGTGTGAGGAGGAGAAATATAAAGATGTATTGGTTGAGAGAGAAGGGAGAAGTCATGGTACATTTCTTAGAACTGCGGATTGCCCGAGGCAGACAGGATCCTAGAAATTTTCTGGCACACTTACCCGGCCACATAAGTAAACAGAAGCCCAGAAAGGGCAAGGGTCTTGTCCGGGGTCACACAGCTAAGCAGAAGTTCAAACCCAGATTGACAGCTTCTTTTGCATTCTGTCAGATTTACAGGCAATGTCAAGCTCAAAGGCATCATTATAATGGGAGAGGACGATGACTCACACCCCTCTGAGATGAGACTGTAAGTGGCAAGGGCTTAGGCCTTCAAGAAGCCTGAGTTCTCTTTTCTCTGCTAGCGCTTTATTCCAGAATAATATACCTTTTTCTTTTCTACTGGGTTAACTATCCGTCCTCCCCCTCCTAAAAGTCTTGGTCTTGTTCTGCATCAGGATACACTTCTCTCTTCCTAAATTAACGACCTTTTTAGATTAAGTGTCTTTAAGGCCAACAGCTTGTGTCTTTTCAAAGTCCTTGCTGTGCCAGCCATTCGCCCAGAGAGCATCGTATAAATGCCAGTTGTTGATGAGTCTGCAGTTTCCTTAGTAACCCAGCTGCAGATCGCAAACGCTCTTTACAGTTTCTACTGGGGTTAGGTTCCAGATGTACCCTGGTTCTTTCACCCGGTGAAAACTCTTTGCGTGTGTTTCGTTTACACAGCATTCCTCCCTCTGAGCGTGCACGCCCTCTAGCGAGCAGAGTTTGCAGGAGCCTGTGGCCACCGGGGCTGTCGGGCCCCCTGGTTGTCAGCCTGCCTCGTTCCAGCATGGCCCTCCCGAAAGAAGGGCGCAACTTTTGAGTGCTGGAGAAACAAACCCCAGAAGAACTTCTCACTTTAAAAAATGTCCTCTGAACACATTTAACTGAGAAATTTAAGAAATTGACACTTTTTGAATGTTAGAAACATGAATATGAACGCAGACCCGCATATTTAATCATTTTAAGGAAACGGTATATTCGGGTTGATGCTTTTGGAGACTTGTTTACTGGGGAGATGGATCGGCTCGAGAAAACTAGAGATCCGTGTCGCGTTCTGGTTAAGAGTGGGCTCCGATTCTGTCTGGACCACTTGCTGGCTGCGCGACCTCGGGCCATTACTTACCTTCTCTCTGTCTCGGGGCCCTCGTATGTAAAATGACAGCAGTCATAGTAGGAACCCTGTGAGACTGTAGAGAGGATTAAATGATCTATAACATGTAAAGGACTTAGAATAAGTCTGGAACTTAACAAATGCCCCGTTTGGGGACAGCAGGTACAAATATGTAAGACATCACATCTAAGCACTTTACATACATTACACTTTATTGAATCTAAGATGTTGATGTAATTACCTTACACACCATTAATACAGAAAAATCATTGCCTCCGTGACATGCCACGGACACATCTGGAAAGGTTAAATCGGTACTTAATAGGACTTGAACACAGACCAGGTGTTCGATGACAAGGAATTGGTATTTTTTGTAAAATGATACCACTTTTTCAACAGTGACTTTTTAAGAAGTCTTTACTTTTTAGAAATACCAAAGTATGAGTGAAGTGAAATGTTTGGGATCGCTTTAAAATATCAAGCACAAACAAAAGGGGGGTGATAGAAAATAGGCATAATGTTCATTATTGAAGCTGAGTGACAAATGGAGATAGAGTAATTGTATTTTTCTCTCTGCTTCTTATAACTTGAAATTTCCCATAGGAAAGTTTTTTAAGTATATGTATCTTAGAATTGATTCACTTTAATCTCAACACTGTATCGGATATGTACTGTAACTATCACAGTTTATAAATGAGGAGACAGATACAGAGAGATTAAACAACTTTCCCAAAATTATACAGCTGGTAAGTGACAGAGCCAGGCGTTAAGCCTAGGAAGTCTGGCTCCAGAGCCCCTGCTTTTAACTACAGTGCTACACTGCCTCTCATAATGCTACTCATAAATGTTCACTGTGATTACTCTGTGCATCACTCTTAGGAACACTTTGAAGCAAACATTTGCTTTATTAAATCACATGCATTTTCCTGCCGCTCATATCCATGTGGGTGTGTTAATAAAGCACTCTCGAGACGGTGGGGGTGTGGCTCAGGCCTTTAGAATCTGAGAGTTATAGAGGAGACAGCTGTTTCTTAGATATTTCTTTGGAAATTTTTTTCTTCCTGAGCAATTTTACTTGACTTTCCAAAGCCCATTGTGCTCTTTTTCAAAATGGAAACCCCCAGATACTATGTTTTTAAAGAACTGCAAGATGATTCAATGTATAGGGTAATTTTGAACACAAAGATTAACACTTAAATTAACTCTTCAGTGTTAACTGACCTGCTCTTATCTCTTAACTGTGTTCAATGTGTTTCTGCTGAAGTATTTCCCCCGTGAGTAAGCTGTTTTGCTAAACCTCCTCAGCGTGGTCTGAATGTGCTGAGTTGCTGGTTTTCTCCATGCATTTGCTGCACGTGACCTGGTCTGAGCCTTCTCTTTGTATATTGCTTCTCGTGTGATCTTAACCCACTCAAAGACGCCTCTGGCTTATGTTGCAGTTCTCAGCTCTTTTCTTGCTGGTTTAAAGATACTTGTGTGTATAAATGCCAGTAAAATGCCATTCCTAAGATTTGATCTTCTTTTGATAGAACTGAAGGCAGTTGAGTCAATAGGCAGTTTTGAAAAACTGAAAAGTACGATAATGCACATTTCTTGATTTTTTTTTTTTCTTCCCTTTCCTTTCTCAGGTACAAAAACATTCCACAGATGTCCTTTGATGATACAGACAGGGAGCCAGATCAGACCTTTAGTCTGAATCGGGATCTCACCGGAGAATTAGAGTACGCTACGAAGTAAGCACGGAACCTGTCTCCATTCTCTGGCTTCTGAGGAATAGCAGACGCTCATTGGCAGTGAACGTACATGTGCATTAGCACTTACTGAGCTTGCAGTTTAATTTTGGCCCATCTCCTGCTTTCTTTGCGGCAGAAACTAGTTAAAACAGCGGAGGGAAGCTTGATCCTCCGCTCGGTCAATTTTTGGCAGAGATGCGGTGCAAGCTGAGGCCTCTTCAGCTTGTAAGCAGCTGACAGGTCTGAGTGAGCTCCTGGCGTGGTCTTAGGAGAGATGTTTTCAGAAGTCCTCTCTGCATAGTGGGCTTACAACAGGCCAAGTTGATCACCTTAGCCCTTCGCTGGCTCTCTCTTTCCTGGTGGTGAGGTCGGGGAGATCAACACTGAGCTTGCGGCGGGGTCGCTGCTTGGCCGGACAGCATTTCTCATTCCTGCTCCATGAGAGCAGGGCGGCGTTGACTCATTTTTCTATTCTTACTGCCTTGGGCAGGATCTGGCAGATTCCCAGGCTGGGTCTGCTGAATCCATTGCTTATCCAGAAGGGAAGAATGAGACCCTAAGAGCCCAGAGTTTTCTCTGACATTTGCCCAGATTTTACAAGTTGGAACTAGAGTTGTTTCTGACCTGGTGGTGAGATACTCATTGAGCTCTAACCTGTGTTTTCTCTCCCCACCCCTTTCATTCTCTAGAATTGCTCGTTTTTCAAATGTCTATCATCTTTCAATTCATATTTCAAAAAACTTTGGAGCTGACACCACCAAGATCTTGTATATTGGCCTGAGAGGAGAGTGGACTGAGGTAAGAAGGGGCAGGACTCGTGACCCCCAGGGTGTGGCGTGTGTGCATGTAGCTGTGTGCTGCCCCACGGGCCCTTTCGGGAAAGGAAGGAGAGCAGGGGGGACTCAGCCTGCTCTCAGTCTGCTTATAATTTTTCTTGGTTTCGTTACTCTACACTGTCCCTCTCCTTTGACGGGCTCTCGGTATTTTGAAGGGAATATTTTGAAATGATACAGTTGATATCAATTCATTTTCTTCACTTTAAGATTCTTTTCTTCATTCGACATGTTTGATGACCTTTCTTGTTTCAGGAGCCAGAGATAAGATGACAGACAAGGTCCTCTTCTCATGGTGGCACCAGCATAGTGGGGGAATGGTCTTCTGAGTTAGGGGGTGAATCACTGAAAATGGTCTTTGCAGTCTTCCTAGGATAAATGTGTCAGAAGGGGGAAGAGATGGCTTCCAGAAACGAACCTGAGTAAAGATGTGGTCTGGGAAACAGCCAGCTGACCCAGCCTCTCCCTTTTCTTGCAGCTTCGCCGGCACGAGGTGACCATCTGCAATTACGAAGCCTCGGCCAACCCGACAGACCACAGGGTCCATCAGGTTACCCCACAGACACACTTCATTTCCTAAGGCTGCCCAAGGCTCCCACAGAGGCACTGTGTCGGTGAAGATGTGCAGCATCCTGTCGGGGAGAACAAGGAGATGGGGTTCCGGAGAGAGCTGGGGCCACGGCCTCTGCCAGGCTTTGTCTTTGGGGGCTGCTGCAGAGCCCTGGCCTGTGGAAGATACCGCACCACCGGGCAGGGGTGTGTGGGTGCCGAGGGACAGTCGTGGTTCTCTAGGGCCTAGAAATTGAGTCTGGGACTGGTCAGCATCTGGCAGTCATTGGATGATGCCTGCCTCTCCAGTCAGTGTGGCCGTGGGGTCCCAAGTGTCTTGTTGCTTTGTGGCAGGAATTTTGTGTGACTTTTTTTTTTTTAATGCAAACTATTTCCTGGGCTGCAGTAAACTTTCTGAAGCCTCAGCATTGTGTTTCTATTAGCCATCAGGACGGTCTCCAACTAGAAATACTTGTCCCTGCTTGCTCCTTCTTCCTGTCAGCGTTCTTGTCAAGTTGCCCAGCTTGGAGTTGTCTGTCATGTACTGGTGTCCCGTGGTTAAAGCTAGGAGAGCAGGAATGTCCTGGCGATGCTTAATAGCTTGAGGGGAAGGTCTTTGTCCCTGCTGCCTAGGTGAGCAGTCCGGGAGAGCGTGGGTATCATTTCTGTGTTCGTGAGCCGCCCGGGTTGGATGAGATTGGGACTTCGGTAAGATTCCCCTTGGGTCATCCTTAATGGTCATTAGCTTCTAACTAGTGTCATAAGCGCAGTGCCAGAAATTGGAGATCTCAGTTTTTTTGTTCATGGCTTTTTATTCACCGTAACTAATAAGCTTCCTAATAAATCTTTGCCAGACTTCATGTTTGTATATTCTTGATTTCCTGGTAGTACTGATGAAACTTTTGCTTTACAGGATCTGTATGGGACTTTGAAATTTTGTGTTGTTATTTTGTACTAGGTAGGTCATAAGTGCCATGGTGATATTCAATACTAGATGATTTCTCCAGGAAAGGTACAGCGGACTAAAAATACTCCTACCCCCACCCACCCACACTTTGTAGAGAGGAACGTGAGGTTACAAACCGACGTCCCATTTCTCATGAGAGGAAGTAACTTGTGGAGTGACATTTACAAAAACAAGGGAGAAGAGATTCTGGAACTCACCGGAAGAAAGGAGAGCCAGGAGAGTGAGTGAGCAGCACATGGCAGACTCAGGACTTTAGATTTAAATTTTGGAAGTCAAGACAGCAACTGGAGAGAATTTTAAATATCTAATGTGAGATCTGAGACGGGCAGTATTCTCTCCAGAAATTAGAAACAGTGGACAATGGGAAGTAGTGTTGAATTTGATCCTCTTGAGAGAATTCTCCTGAAAGCGTTGGTCCAACGGTGAGCTGCCGCCGCCGTTCTGTCAAGCCTCAGGATTTCTAAAACGCATCCTGAAATCACCCAGAGCACAAACCACAATTCTCGATGCACTAAGGGACCTGCTTCTCAGCCATGGCCTCTTTACTTCGGTTGGACCGTTTTGGAGATCAAATTTAAAGACATAGCCTTTATTTTTGAGTAGGGGGGAAGAATAAAGTTAGAAATCTTAGAGCAGACGATCCCTTCATTAATTCCATAAATTAAAGCCTCGTCACAGGTGGCCCCTGGGATTGGGCTTCTGAATTTGAAGTTTCACTCTGAAGAATTTGTTCAAGAATGTGACGGAGTGTCCCAAGACCCCAGGTGACTGGGGTGCAGGAGGAATTGCTTACTCTTCCATAAGCAGCCCTAGCAGGGCTCCTGTGGGGGGCAGTTACATGGTCTCCGTGCACTTGTCTCTCTGTGACATCTGGTCTGCTTGTTGCAGTCCTCTGGACTCCAAAGATTTCCTGCTCCGAATCCTGGTACTTTAGGCTCTTTGTGGCCCATTGAACACGTAAGACCAAACTACCCCTCAGCCTGGGAAGGGTGCTTTGGGTTCCCAAGCTGACGGCGTTCTTGCAGTAGGTTATGCTAGGAAAATGAGGCCTAAGCTGCTGAGGGACCTCTGTCACTCATTTCCTGTTTGCAGACGCCCAAGTTTTCTCTTAGGGATGTGGCCCTTCAACCCAGTTTCCCTCCCTTTCCAGCCTTTCTGTGGACCCTGAACCCATTTCCACTTTATCAGTGCAGCAGGGGGCAAAATGGGGACAAAATGAAGCCCCTTCTGTTCTTAACAACTGGGGCTCGTTGATGGTATCTTGCACACCATCTGCGTGGCATTGCTTGTGGAGGGCAGAGCTAAGACAGCACTGCAAGTGCCTGTCCAGCTGTCCTGATGTGACCTGTGTTTTTTTCCCAGGGTCCTTTTTAGTCATCACGCCCTCACACTGTAATTTTACAGCGTACAAGGCATTTCCACACGGCCTCATTTGAGCCTAACAGCAAAGCTGTGAAGGAGGCAGGGTAGTGGTTATCACCGAGTTTTATAGCTCATGAAGCAGGTGCCGGGAGGCAGCAGTAAGGTGGTGTCCTGAGGTTGCCGTTTCCTTCCCCGCCCCGGGCGTGAGTTCCAATCTCCTGAGTGAGACTGGAGGACTAGATGTTCTCTAAGTGCATGATTCCATTCCTCCAATGTATGGGACGTCCTGGATTACGAGTCCATCCAGAAACTGGGCATTAAGGCCAGTAGTGGATATCCGAGCCCACAGCGAAGTGCCACGCACGTAGACGGGAAGATGGGAAACTATGCAAGGAGACGCGTGCCTCCCCTTCCGGAGGGCTTTCCTCCAGGAGGCGCACGGGTGCTGGCAGCAAGCGGGAATTCCCTACGCGCCGTCTAGATTCTGCAGGTGACTCCGTGCCTTCCTTACGGGGAGTGGCCCCACCGTATCCAACATGGCAGCTCCTATCTGGCGGATCGCCGACGCCCACTTCCGGGTTCCGTACCGCTGGCCAGGCTACTTCCGGCAGCGCGATGGCTGGGTTCCCGGGACTCGAACGGAAGTTCCGGCGGGGGCGGCCGAGGGGGAAGAGAGTGTGTCTGTGCAGGAGAAAGAGGAGAATCGCCCGAGAGGTCTCGAAACCCCCCAGGGAGTGGAGGTACCCTCGTCCGGGGCCAGCCGGCGGAGGGAGGGTACTGGGGGCAGATCGGACCATCGCGGGGGTCCCGGAGAGTGGGGAGGGGACCGCAGTTGTGAGGGATGGGGGTGGGGAGTGAGGTGCGAAGAGGCGCTAGCTAGTCCTGGGGACTTTGGGGCTAGAGAGGGGCAAGAAGGCGGCCCGGTTCTGACGGGAGGGACTTAGGGTCGGAAGTGGAAGATCTCATTGTGGGGCGGGGGCTCCACAGGGTCAAAAGTAGAACAATCCTTTGTGGACAAGAGAGCGTCCTGGGTCAGGGTAGAAAATGTCACTGCGGGAAGGGGGCGATCCTCGGTCAGAACAGACATTCCCGGTGTAGGGAGTGGGAGACCCTGGCTTAGAGTGGAAGTTGTTAACTGTGAGGAGCTCCCTTCCCTGGTCAGCAGGTAGGGCATTAACTTTGAGAGGGGGGACCCTGGGGCGAGGGGTGGAAGTCTCCCAGTGAGGAAGGAAGGGAATCCCAGCTTAGGGCGAAAAGTGCATCCCCGTGTGGGAAGAGGGACCCCAGGGTCAGAGGTGAGGGATCTCACGTGGAGAGGCGCACTCAGGGTCAGAGACGGAAGGTTGAAGCCAGCGGGGAGGGTGGGCGCCGCTGGGAAGGGTAGGGGCTTAGGGACAGGTTGCACAAGCTTCTGGGGACTTTGGAGGACGCTAAGGATGGGGAGGAGCCAGCCAGCCTCCCATTCTTTTGTGTTCGGGAGTCCCAGAGCACGCCAGACTGGGGGACCGGGTTGGATTCCGAGAGCAGTAGCAGCAGCAGGTAGCTGCATTCAGCGGGGTGTGGGGCGCCGGGTACGGCTGGTGGAACATGGGTTCGTGGGCCTTCTGGAGACAAGGGCAGCTCCCTGGGGCTCTGGGAATGGCTGAGCCAGAAACTGCTTGTGAAGGCTGGGTGGGGGCTGGATGGGAGAGAGGTTGGAGAAAATGTGTGGGGCGGTTGGGGGTAGGGGCCGAAAGCATATTTTTCTGGCATTTTCCCCCCTTCCTTTCCCAGGAGGGCTGGGAGTTGGGGAGGAGGGGACCAGGGGCTCTTGATGTTTGGAGAGCAGGGAGGAGGCAGTTGGGGGGGGTCGACAGCTGGGGGTGCCCTGGCTTCCCTTCCCCCACTGTTCCTAAGCCCTACTCCTTCCCCCTCCCCTCTTCAGCAAGCTGAGGCTAGGGGGTGGGCCAGAACCGGGGACACTAGGGTCGCTGTCTCTGCTTTTCAGCCCTGCAATCTCAGAGGCAAACTTCCTGCCACCTCTGGCCTGGGACTTCTTGCCTGCTTTTCTTTGTGGCCAGGGCAGAACCCGGGTGCTCTGGGGGGTTGACGGCCTGAGTGGGCCCAGGGTTTGAGGCTCCTGCCCTGTGTCAGGAGTCTGTCCCCTGCCTGCTCGAGCTCTTGACCACTCCCCCCGAATTTGCCCAGGCCCCAGCCGTGGAGCCCTGCAGTGTATGTGCGGTAACACCATGTCTGTGCCCCTGCTCACCGATGCTGCCACTGTGTCTGGAGCTGAGCGGGAAACGGCTGCGGTAAGGTCCCCTCCTGCCCTCAGCAGCCCCCAGGCCAGCTGCCGCCGGGTAACTGGCCGGAGGGGGTGTAGGAGAAACGAAGGTGCAGTGTTGAGAAGCCTGAAGCCCGGAGGCAGCGCGTTAATTCCCTTTTGGCTGCTACTGTACCTCCTCCTAGGTCCTTGGGGGTGAGAAGGGGGTCAGAAGTTGGAGGACAGAGGGGGAATGAGAGCAGGGTGGTGACTGCCCTCTTTCCACATCCCCACGTCTCGCCCTCTTCTAGGTTATTTTTTTACATGGACTCGGAGACACAGGGTAAGTGAGCTGGAGAGGGGGTGTTCACTGGGAAGGCGGGGAAGGGCCCAGCGGGCAGGATTAGAGAGGCCCGCGCCCTCCTTTCTCCCTCCCCACATCGGTGCCTTTTTTCCCTTCCTTCCTACAGGCACAGCTGGGCTGACGCCCTCTCCACCATCCGGCTCCCTCACGTCAAGTACATCTGTCCCCATGCGTGAGTGTCACCCCAGCAAGGGAGGGGCTGAGGATGGGGATAAGCTGGGGCGGGGGGGGGGGGGGTAGGATGTTCTGTGGTCCCAGGCCTGTTCTCTCCTGCCAGCTGCATCCCGCGGCCTGCACCCAGGGTGGCGGGAAGTGCCGTTTTCAGCCTTCACTCCAGCGGAGCCCACAGCCCCAGCCCCCCAGCCCTAAGGCCTCCTGGACCCAGGGACCTCCCATGCCCCTTCCCCATGTACTCACCCACCGAGCCGGAACCCCGTCACCCGCTGTGTTGGGCTCTGCTTGTCTGCTGATGCCCCAACCACAGCCTCCAGCCCCACGTGGCAGGTTGCCTGGCAACACCTTAAACACAGGCCTTGCCTGCTGGGAGGGGCCCCTAGGGACTACTCTGCCCCCTCCTGGCTCTCTGCTGAGGCTCCCTCGCCCCTTCTGAGCATGATGGCCCTTCTTCCTGCCCCTCCCTAGACCCCGGATCCCCGTGACACTCAACATGAAGATGGTGATGCCCTCCTGGTGAGTGGCAGGGGCAGGGATGGCTGCTGAGAGCTGCGGGGGGGCCGGGGGGGGGCTGGCCTGGGTCTTCCAGCAGCTGCCAACACCGCTCCTCCCTTAGGTTTGACCTGATGGGGCTCAGTCCAGATGCCCCAGAGGATGAGGCTGGCATCAAGAAGGCAGCAGAGAACAGTAAGGCCCCAGTCCCTCCTCAGTACCCCCCCTCCTCCCCCGCCAGCCCCCCCAGGAGAGCGTTGGGCAGCATCTGGCTCCCTTCCCTGGGCCCCCCAGCAGCTGTGCCCCCACCCAGTCATGCCCCCTCCCCCCAGTCAAGGCCTTGATTGAGCACGAGATGAAGAATGGGATCCCTGCCAATCGAATCGTCCTGGGAGGCTTTTCACAGGTGAGGGGAGAGGGAGGGGGTGGGGGGGTGGCAGCAGAGCTGTGCCTTCATGACCCCTCGTTCTCTCCTCCCTCCAGGGTGGGGCCCTGTCCCTCTATACGGCCCTTACCTGTCCCCACCCTCTGGCTGGCATTGTGGCATTGAGCTGCTGGCTGCCTCTGCATCGGGCCTTCCCCCAGGTGAGTGTCTCCAGAGGTCCCCTCCTTCCCCCGGGGTCTCCTCGTGGCCTGGGGATTGTGCCCAAGCACTGGCTTTGCCCTCGGAGCCCTGTCTGGCCCACAGGCAGCCAATGGCAGCGCCAAGGACCTGGCCATCCTTCAGTGCCACGGGGAGCTGGACCCCATGGTCCCAGTGCGGTTTGGGGCCCTGACGGCTGAGAAGCTCCGGTCCGTTGTCACGCCCGCCAGGGTCCAGTTCAAGACTTACCCAGGTGTCATGCACAGCTCCTGCCCTCAGGTCAGTGATGGGGGAACCACCTCCCGTGCCCCCCTCCTCCCTCCAGCAGGGAGCTCTCACAGTCCCTCCTCACCCCTAGGAGATGGCGGCTGTCAAGGAGTTTCTTGAGAAGCTGCTGCCTCCTGTCTAACCGGAGTCGCTGGCCCCCAGCGCAGGCCCCCCAGCTCCTGGGGGACCCAGCACGCGCAGCACCATCTGGGATCTGAGCCGGTCGAGCCCCTGTCCCCACCATCCCTGACCTGTCCTCTTCCCATAGGCCTCTGGGGCAGGCTGGCCCAGGCCTCCCTTTCTGGCCTCAGCCACCTGGCTGTCTGCAGCAGGGGGTGGGCCGCCCTCCTCTCCCATTCCCCTGGAGGTGGGCCCCCCTGGCAACAGTATTGGAGGGGCTGTAGGCAGCGGGAGAAAGGGGCCCAGCCGCTGACCCACTCACTCAGGACCTCACTCACTAGCCCCGCTTTGGGCCCCCTCCTGTGACCTCAGGGTTTGGCCCATGGGGCCCTCCCAGGCCCCACCTACCACTCCACCCCCAAGTGATTCTGCCCAGATAATCGTGTGTCTCTCCTCCTTCCCTCCAGCTGCTTCTCAATCATGAATGTGTCCGTGGCCCGGCCCCCATGCTGCTGTGGGCTGCCTGCCCCTGGGCAGGGGTGTTGGTGAGGGGGCAGAGTCCTTTGGGGGGGGCCTTCCCTTAGCCCCCCCCAAAACGTGGGGGCTGGGCCTTGGCCCCCCCCGCCCCTGCCCTGTTCCCTGTCCGTAGGCCTGGAGCCTGCAGGGCTGGACTGAGGCTCAAGGTCTCCCCCAGCTGTCCCACTCCCACGTTGTCCCCACTCTAGGGCCGGGGAGAGGTGGGGAGTTGTGTCTCGTCTTCTGTCTCCATGTGGTTTTGGGTGTTTTTCTTGTTGTGTCCTGGATTCCGATAAAATTAAATTGCTTCACCTCTCAGGCTGGATGATTCTGTCCAAGGGGTAGAGAGCGAGCGTGTGCAAGCATCTGCCCCAGTGTTAGAAAACTTTTATTTTAAATACTCTGGAAATCTCTGGAACTCTCTCTGAGCAGAGTATAAATTAGTGACTGTGTCAGGGCCCTCGTTCACCCACTTGCTTCTGGTGGTCCTGACGGGTTCAAGGAAAAAAAAAGAGAGACACCCCCCCCAACTCCTGGTCAGTAGCACCCTTGGCACCCTGCCTGGTGGGCGGAGCAGGCCCATATGGGGTCTGAGGTAGGGGAGGCCGAGAACAAGCAGGGCTTCTTCCTTCACCGGTGCGAGGCGGGGGAGGGTCTCAGGCCTGCACGCCAAAGCCTGAAGGATTCTGCTTCTGCCAGCGCCACAGATCCTCACCTGTGGTGGGGGGATGGGGACGGCCTGGTCCACATTGGAATGCAGGGCCCCCCACTAGGTGGGCATGCCCAGACCCAGTCAGCCCCTTCCTAGCCCCTAACTCCCTCTCGGGTCAGGGGTCAGGGCCAAAACTCACACATCCTGTCCAGCCCTAAGGATGCTGTCCAGCCCAGCTCCTTGAGGGCCAGGCTGGGGTCGGCATAACAGGCAGCCACGTCCCCTTCCCGCCGTGCCACCACCTTGTAAGGGATCTGCAAGAGAGGGGGCTTAGCTGAGCCGGCCCCGGCCTTTGCCACCCAGCTGCCGCCCAGGCTCGGAGACGCAGGTGCAGGTGCCCAGCATGAAGGCAGGCAGAGGAGCCAGGCAGCACGGGGACGCCCATCAGGGAGGCTCGTGGGAGGGGCCCAGGTCACTGTGAAGGGGGTGGGGGTGGAGGGGCCCAGGTCATTGCTAAGTTTGGGGCAGTGGTGGGGTGGGGGCAGGCACTGGGTGGACAGCTGGCTTACCTTCTGCCCAGAAGCCTTTTCCATGGCCCGGACCATCTGTAGCACCGAGTAGCCTGTGCCTGTGCCCAGGTTATAGATCTAACCGGGGAGGAAAGCGGGTGTGGAGGGAGCTGATCTAGCCACCCCCATGGACCCCCATGTCCCTCCATGTCCCTCACCAAACTCGCTTCTCCCTTCTTTCCCTACCCGACAGCCACACTGCTCCTTCAGCTTCCTCAAGGCCGCGATGTGGCCCTTGGCCAGATCCACGACATGGATGTAATCCCGGACACCTGCCGAGGAGGTGGTTGGGTGTGGGGGTTCAGTACCGCCTCTGGCTGACCTCCTCGCCCTGGCTCCCACTCCTGGGTCCTCCTGGTCCTGGGCTCACCTGTGCCATCCTCTGTGTCATAGTCATTGCCAAAGACATTCAAGGCCTCCCGTCGCCCAATTGCCACCTGGGGTGAAGGTCAGGTCAGCTCTTTCCAGGCCTTTGGCACCAGTTGTACCCTTCAATCCCAGGGCCACCCCCTGACCTTCCCTTTCTCCCTTACCTGGGAGACATAGGGCATGAGGTTGTTGGGGATGCCCTGGGGGTCCTCACCGATGCAGCCCGAGGCATGGGCGCCTATGGGGTTGAAGTATCGCAGCAGCACTGCGTTCCAGGCCTGTGCGACAGCACTCAGATGGGGAGGGAGGTGCAGGCTGTGCCCCGGCCGAATCTCGAGCTCTTGACCTGCCCACCCGCTCCCCCATGCCTAGTCTCTATCCCTGGAAAGTAGCAGGGGGTCAGGTGCCCCCCTCAGTGCTGTGACTTTGGGTTAATCACTGCAGCTTCCCGAGTTCTCGCTGTAGGTGTTCACGGGAGACCTTGAGTCCGTGAGTGGAGCCAGGGCTAGGGCAAGTGTGGGGGGGAGAAGGGGGAGCCCTCACCTTGTCTGCCCGGCACACGTCCCGGATCATCTCCTCGATGAAGAACTTGGACTTGCCATAGGGGTTGGTACAGCCACCCGTGGGGTGGGCCTCATCCAGGGGCAGGTACTGGGGGTTCCCGTACACGGTAGCCGAGCTGCTGAACACCAGGTTCTTCACCCCATGGGCCCTCATGATCTGGTCACGGAGGGGAGGCGTCAGGGGCCCCTGCCTCACACCTTATTCCCGCCGTCCTACTCCTTCACAGGTGAGAGGACTGAGGTGTGGGCACTCCCATTTACAGATGGGGAGACTGAGGCAGAGAGCTAAAAAGAGACTCGTGTCCAAGATGGTACAGCTTGGGCTCTGCCTGCCTCGGCCCTTCAGGGCCTCACCTGTGTCTGGCACGGCCTGCCTGGCTGGGGCCTCCCCCTGTCTGTGTCCCCGCCCCACGTCTCACCTCCAGAAGCTGGATGGTTCCGGTCAGGTTAACTCTGTAATAATCCAGAGGCTTCTGCACGGACTCTCCCACAGCCTTGAGGCCCGCAAAGTGGATGACTGCCATAAAGTTATGCTGCAGGTGCAAAGCCACAGTCAGAGCGCTTTACAGGCTCTGGCCTTTGGCAGGGCCCCCGCCTGCCTGCCAAGTACCCACCTTCTTGAAGAGACGCTGTAAGGCTGCCTGGTCCAAGATGTCCATCTCCTCAAACTCCAGAGAGCGGCCTGTCAGCTCCTGAACCCGCTGCAGGCTCTCAGGCATGGAGCCCCCGCCTGGTTGGACACGTGGAGACCATCAAAGGAGAATATGTTCCCAAGGGACTAGCGTGTGTGTGTGTGTGTGTGTGTGTGTGTGTGTGTGTGTGTGTGCGCGTGCAGGCAAGCAGACAGGCAGGTAGGTAGAGGTGGAACACAAGGTTCTCCTTCCTTCCCCGCCCGAAGCCCTTGTCCCCCACCCCTGTGCTCACCACGGATGGCATTATGGAAGTTGTCAATGACCACGGGCAAATAGCCGGCCTCCAGCAGTTCCAGCACCGTGTGGCTGCCGATGTAGCCAGCGCCGCCTGTCACCAGCACCTTCTCTGCCATCGCGCCTGGCCCAGAACACAGTGTCAGAGGTGGCTGAGACGTCCCACTCAGGGGCCTTGTCCTACTTAATAAGGTGGCTCTGGAATTAGCCCTCATCCAAGTTTGGACATCATCCTTTTCTGGCCTTAGGCCTTGGAAATCACTCATCCTCTCAGCCTCAGTTTCCCTCTTTAGAAGATGGAGCTTATAACTACAAACATGATGCCATAGCGTGAGGCTTCCGTGAGTGACCTGAAAGGCCTTCCCTGTGGCACAGGTGGGGAGACTGATGCACTGGCACCACAATTTCTGGTCTTGAGTCACCTGTGAATGAGATGAAACCTAAGGCCTGTGAGGTGTCTGGGGACTAGACAGTCCTGGCCCGAAGGACCCACGGCCAGCAGCACCCGGACTCCCAAGAGCCCAGGAGGAGGTTCTGTCTGCTCAAATTCAGGCCGTCCCAGTCCCTCTGCCATCAAGGTGTAAGGTGGCCCAGTGATGAACACCTGCTCTAGGCAGCTCCCCTGACTCCCTCTCCCTCGAAGGTCAGCTGGGAGGAAGCAGGAAATATACCAAACGGCCACAGGGTGGGGTCCTTTGCCAGGCCCACTGAGCCCAACTCAGGCTGCAGCACCAGGTCCTGGAGTGGGCCCTGCCCCACTCCACCCTGCCCCAGGTCAGTCAGGCTGGCTCAGCCTCTACCAGTGCACGCCAGGGCCAGCTGGGTCACTGCCCTCTTGGAACTCAGAATCCCACCCAACTTTAGGCGGCACTGAGTGGGGCACTGTAGACGTGGCCCTGGTCCCGTCTCCACTGCCAGGTGTGCATCTCCGCCTTTAACAAACTCTGTGGGCAGAGAGAGGGCGTGGGTAGGAAGCCCCAGACACTGAGGTCTTTTATTCGGTGTGGCCTGGCCCGCAGCCGCCTTCCTTTTGGCTGCCTCAGTCCCCCTCTGGGCTTATCCACTCCCACCCACTTGACTGAGCGCCTGCTGAGTGCCAGGCTTTGTACCGAGCACTTCTGCATTACTTTCCTGTATTCGCCCCAACATCCTGAAGAGGCAAGTGTTACTGCTGGCACTCTACCGAGAATGCTAAGGTCAGAGAGGTCAAGTGATTTGCCTGAGGACACACAGCTACGAAAACGGCGTTAGATTCCGGATGTCCAAGTTTGCAGCCAGCCAACCTCCCGCCAAGCACTTCACCCTTGCCCCCATGGCTTCCCGCTGGACTCTGCTCCTGACGCCGAGACCGCCCCCGGACCCCACCCCGCCTAGCGGAAGCCCGACAAGTGGTCGCGGAGGGGCCCCGGGTCGCAGGAAGAGTGTGGGGAGGTCGAACTCGCCCCGGACCGACGGAGTGACCTCGGTCGGCTATCGCCTTCTCGGTTTTCCCAGTCTGCAAAATGGAGGGGAGGAGGCGGTGGACGCCGTGCTGGGTTGTGGGCCGTGGCTCTGAGGGGACCGAGCTCGGAGTCCCGGTGTCGGGAATGAATGAAGCCGGGGCGCCCCGGCCAAGGCAGCGGGAGCTGGGAGCGGCACGGGCCCGCCCTAGCGGGACTCCGCCCGGGAGGCAGCCGGACCCCTGAAACCCTCCCTCGCTCCCCGCAGACCACCCGGCCCCTCGCGAGCCCGCTAGGCCCCCAATTCGCCTCTCGAACCTGTTCGGAACCTGGCGCCCTGAGCTGCTTCCTGCGGCACCGCCTCCCGAGCTCCGCGCCCCGCGCCCGGGTCCCTTTAAGAGCAGAAGGCCCGCCTGGCCACGCCCCCTCCACGCCCCCAAGGAAACGTGTCACCGGGGAGCGTGCACTACCGGGCGCCGCGGCTTCTAGGCGCCTGCGCGGCGCGCTCCGGTGCCGGAAGGCATTGGGGAGGCGCGGCTTGGCTCCGGGAGTCGGGTCCCGGGCGGCAGAGTGCCCCGGGTGCCCGCAGCGGGAGCCCCGGGTCCAGTCTCTCAGCACGTGCCCCGCCTCTTCTTCCGAGCCAGCCTGGCGGGAAATTAGCGACGGCGTGCAGCCCCGGCCCTAGCGGGGATGGGGGGGTCGCCTAGAGGCTGCGGGTTCAGGGAAGTGTGGTTCGAGAACCACCCAGAGAGCTGGAGGACAATCAATCGGGCAGACGCCACAGCGCTGGCTCCGCTCAGCTCACCCCACGGACTTCTGGGGACGGCCTGTCCGTACTGTGCCTGCCACAGTGGCCTAGAAGACAGTGTCGTGCTTCTGCTGAAAGTAGGGGCAGGACTGGGGAACCGTGCGCGCTAAGTCATGACGACCTGAGCCAACAAGCCGTGCCCAGACCGGAATGCCCTGCGCCTGGAGTCCAGCAAGGACGACTGATGGCGGCAGCGCCCGGACCCGTGCCTCCCTGCTCACAGGCCCAAGAGCCTCAGAAACCACCTCCCCGCGAGGCTCTGGCCACAACGGAGCGAGCCAGAGCCACTGATTTCCAGCCATTATGAATTTGGGGTCCGGGTGGGGAAACGGAGGAAATCCAGAGATCAGTAAACCAGTTCAGTCTCCATTTTCCTCTTAGGATGCCGCGTTGTAAAGGTGTTTATTCCTCACCAGTCTCCCCCATGCTTACACACCTCACGACAGAATGCCTGGATGCTTCTGTGTCATTCAGCCTTTAATTACAGAAGTTCTTTCCAAACATCATGTGCAGCGTGGAGATTTTCCAGAGATGCTGGAGTTGGCAGTGGCCATCTCGTCCCTTCTGCAGACGCCCTCTGCCAGCTTGCGGGAAAACGCCTCCATGCCCCCTTGCTGTACAGAGCCAGCGATGGCCCCAGGGCCATGGCACCATCAAGCTGTGTAGTGTGGCTAGCTGACAGGTTACACCTGGAGATGAGGCTGCAGCACCAGGGAACTGGGTTCCAGGGGGCCCTTCGGCATTAAGCTCTTGGGCTAGGGGGCCAGGGCCCAGGGGTCCTGGCTTGTCACTCACACCCAGGTCTGGCAGGGAGGCCTCCCTTCTGCAGGAGACCTATGTGCAGAGCCAGCAGGGAGGGGCCTGCTGTGAATTTCATTCCCATTTCCAGGTACCCTGTCCCGAATCACTCCCGTGTGTCCCTCTTCCCCACATGGTCCCCAAGGCTTTGGGCAGCAAAAGGGCTCAGAGTTTACAGGTGGCCTGAGCCACTTTGGAGCAGGTTTTTCTGTTCAGGGCTTGGCAGATAAAGGCCCCAGCTTCCAGGAGCTTCTGGAGGTTCACACCCTTGGAAAAACAAGTGAGAGGATGCACTAAGTCATGACCTGCCTTCAATACCCAGGAAAACATCAGACTGGACAGAAAGCTGACACAGAAAGTAAAGGTGAAGACAGACAGGGTCTGTTCCTCTTTTGGTGGGACGCCAACCGCCTGCAAGGCTGTATCCCTGTGCCATCGGGGGTTACCCCACGACTCCCCTAGTATGTGGAAATGGTTTCCAGTGCGGCCACCGGGGCAGGGCCCTCGTCAGTCTTGTTCAGTACCCCATCTCCAGCACCCAGCACCCGGCCTGGCCTGCCGTGGTCAAAAACTCCATATTGCAGTAATAAAGACCGCCTGGCAGAGGGCACTAGGACAAAAACACCAGCCCAAGGGCCACTCTGAAAACCTCTACTCTTCACAGTAGCTCGTATTTACTGATGCAGTCTCTGCGCTCAGCTCTGGCCTACGCATTCTCCATGTTCCCACCGGACCCTCCCACCAGCCCTGTGAGATAGGTGTTACCACCGCCATTTCCCAGGCCCAGGGAGGTGAGGCGAGTGTCAGGCCACACAGCCAGAGTGGACAGGACTAGGTTTTAGAGTTCCCTCTGGTCCCAGAGCCCAGATGCGATACTGCTTCCAACCCACCACGGAGGGCCCCACCCACTGACGGAGCCCTGAGGAGGGCTGGCTACTTCTGCCCTCATTCTACACAGAGCAAAACAAAGGCCTGGGGGCAACTGACTCACGTAGTGGATGTGGCTCCTTTCACCGCCCTTCCCCTACACGGGTGCCTCCTCCAACGGACCTGTGTCCAACCGAGAGCCTGGCCTTGTGGCCTCGATCAACCACACTCTCCTTCCTCAAACATACGATAGGGGCTCCTGGGTGGCTCAGTCGGTTAAGCTTCCGACTCTTGGTTTTGGCTCAGGTCATGATCTCATGGTTCGTGGGTTCAGGCCCCACATTGGCCTCCGTGCTGACAACACAGCTGGCTTGGGATTCTGTCTCTCCCTCTCTTTCTGCCCCACCCCCGCTCATGCATACTCTCAAAATAAATAAAACTTAAAAAAAAAAGTACAAGAAAACATCCCTGACAGCCTTCCTCTCTTAACTGCCCGCCCTATCACCAAAACAAAAACCCAAACAAACCAAAACCAAACCAAACCAAACACCCTAAAGAACACTATCAGCATCTGTCCTCGAGCTTCAGGGAGGGCTCTAGTCAGTTTGGGGCCTCACCACCAGGGGGCAGGCGTGCTCACCGTGTGAATGCCCAAGCCAGACAGCATGTAGACAAGGTCCTCAGTGGCCAAGTTTCCTGACGCCCCCTGTGCGTACGGACAGCCTCCAAGTCCTGCCACAGAGGAGTCCACAACGCTCACTCCCATCTGGAAACACAAGGGGTTGAAGCATGGCTGTCACTGTGGGGACCAGGGCTTACAAAGCCAGACCTTGCAAACCTTCCAATCAACTGCTGGCTGAAATTCTACTGAGAGTTATTCTTTCCTTTGGCTAAGAATTGTTACTGTTCCCCCTCCTAGTTCATGGAACAGCATGAATCTTTTTTGTGGACACTGTCTCCTCTACCAGGAGTATTTTCCCTTGTTCCTTTCATGCCGGACTCCCCCTCACCCTGAAAGGTCTCCTCAGGCTCTTCCTGGACACAGACCTAAAGGAAGTGGCTCCCACTGCTGAGATTTCAGACCCCGATTGTTTACTGTGAGTCATTTGTCCGCCCCACCTGCCCCACCCAAGGCTGCTCGCACTTCAAGCTGAACCTCTAAGCCCAGGAAGCCTGTGGATCAGTGCTGCCCACTTGCCCCTCCTCCTCTCCCCTCAAACCTTCCACAGACCTTAACCTGGACAGCCACAGTGGAGAAAACAGACCCAGAAAGTTACAGAATCGTGTGGCTTAGACATGTGAGCTTCTAGGAGATGGATGGATGGAAGGAAGGGAGGGAGGGAGGGAGGGAGGAAGGCAGGCAGGAAGGGAAAGGAAGAAAGGAAGAAAGAAAGAGAAAGAAGGAAAGAAAGAAAGAAAGAGAGGAAGGGAGGAAGGAAAGGAAGAAAGAAAAGAAGAGAGAGACAGAAGAAACAAAGTGGGGGGGGAAACCCAAACAAAAATGCTCCATAAAGACATAAGATATAAAGCAAACATAAAGACAGCAGGTCAGACCTTGACCAAGGTGAAAGCAAGGTGGCCTGCAGTCAGACGCTCAGACTCTCCTTCTAGGGCTGGCCGGTCCCGGGAACCCTGGGCCTGCCCACAAGAAAACCTCAAGGAAAACCCAGCCTGAAGCCTCGGGTCAATCTTCGGGGAAGAGCAAGAAAGGCTCTAGCAGAGGGACCTTCGCCTACCCTATTTCCGGTCTCCTCATCTGCTCCCCTGGCCCTGGGCACACTCGCTGGGCCAGCGCATGCATCCTCCCAGAACCCCGCCTCCGCCCTACAGCGCAGGGCTGCCTGGCCAGCTTTTCACTTCCCTTTTCCCTGCTCAACCTCTTCACTTCCTCCAAGCCTCCTTCCAGCCTCTCCTGGCACATCCTCTCTAGCCTTCCGAGCTGGGATGGTGGCCTTCCTCTGCCCTGTGCTTCCTCCCTTCATGTGATCTGTCATAATGCATGAGGACTATCACAAAACTCCCTTGACTGTCTCCTCTAAGACCCTTTTAGGCCAGGGTCACGTCTGTGTCCACGGTGGCCGCCAAGGGCCTGGCGCACAGGTTATCGTGAGGGCTTGCGGACAGGATGCACGAACCTAGCTGGCCTGCCACGATGCCCTTTAGGACGCGCCCCGGGAGCTGACCTGCAGGGCCATCAGGGTGTTGGCCAGGGCCTGGCCATAGGTGTCATGGCAGTGGACAGCCAGGGCAGCCACGGGCACCTCGCGCATGACAGCAGACAGCATGTCCTTCATGACCCCAGGGGTGCCCACGCCGATGGTGTCCCCCAGGGAGATCTCGTAGCAGCCCATGGAGTACATCTTCTTGGCGACCTGGGGAAGCAGGCAGTACTTGGAGGACACCGGATTCTTGAGGTGACGGGCCCAAGACCTCAGACGCAGGGGTCCTTGGCCTACGCAGAACATCTCCACGTCCGAAACACTAAATTCCTGTCACATCATAGGCTCCTTACAACTTTCCGGATGGCAGTGATAATCCCCGGTCTACTCATGAGGGAGGGGAGATGTGAGGGAGCAGGGCCGGCCCCTGGAGCTACCCCGGGGCTGCGACCCTGCGCCTTCCCCCCTCGGCAGTGCCGCAGACTTCAGCCTTTCACTTCCGACCTCCACGCCCTGTGTCAGAGCCAAACACTGGAGCCAGCACCATGGGTTCCTGTCACTTAACTTTATCCTCAGTAAGAGCTGTCACATCGTGGGTCTGAGGTGCCAGTTATATACTGTCAACAGAAGTACCTAATTGTTTGAACTTTTAGAAGACCATCTGCAAACCCCTAAAACCCCTGAAAAGCCAGGGCAGCATGTGCCCCACTTGTGACGCTGCCCCACCCTGTGCTACCGGAAAAGAGGGAGGTGTGACAGAGCCGGGGACGCAGAGGACACTCCGAAGAGGTGTGCCAGATGGGCGGAACAGCGAGCCCCCGGCTGCTCAGGCAGCAGGCTGGGGACAGCCCGTGGGGGCAGAGGCTGCAGGGAAGGAGCAGGCTCGGGGTGACAGACACTGGTCCCCGTTCACCTGCTGCCTGGCTGGGGGTACCGGCAAAGGGCTGAGTGTCTCCGAGCTTCCATTTCCGCTTCTGAGAAGCAGCGAGGGGCCTTCGTGGGGCTGCGGCGAGGACAGCGGGCCAGCGGTGCATGGAGCGTGGCCCCAGCAAGCAGCCACCACCCACGCCCCACCGCCCGCGTGGGGGAGCGGCAGCCGGGACCGAAGGGCCACAGGGTGGGGGCCGGGCCCTAGCCTCACCATCTGCAACCTGGGTGGCGGGTCATTTAGTCTCGTTTCCTCGCCTGAGAAATGGAGTAAGAATACCACCACCAGATCTGCGGGCTGACTCTGAGGGCTAAGGGGTGTGAGCTCATGGGCTGCTCAAACTCAGTTCCCACCCTGTGCTCTTCTCAGTGCCGACTCGGTCACTGCTCAGAGGACTCCGGGGGCACGGAACCGCAGGGACCCTGGGTGGGGGCCTCTCCACAGATCACCTCAATTACCCCATGTCCACCAACCAGACTGGAAAGTTAATCAGCACTTTCAGACTGTGGCAGAAGGTGGGGGCTTCAGGGACTCCAAGCTGTGCCGGGAGGTGGGCCTCCAGGAGGAGGTGCTGGGCTGTGCTCCCAGAGGGAACGAAGGAAGGAGCTGGGTGAGCGAATGACATCAGCGACCCACCAGGAAAGGGTAGTGAGGGGAACCGCGGGGGCAGGCAAGGGAGGCGACCCACGGAAGACCCCCGCCCCAATGCACACACACCTCAGCTACTTTAGCCGGGGAGATCTTCCCTTCATAGGGGCATCCAAGCACACAGGACACGTACCTGTGGGAGGGCAGGGGAGGGTGGTGTGAGTGCCCCCGAGCCCCCTGGCCAGCAGCGCTGACGCGGGCTCCAGGGCTGCTGTTTGACATACATCCCTGACCTGGGGCAGGTCAGACGTCTGGAGCCAGAATGAAGGTCATGCCGTGTCGTGCCAGGAGGGGGCAGAGGACAGCCAGGGCAGGGAGGGGACTAGGGGGCGCTAGTTCAGGAAGCTGAGGTTGCACAGGCCTGAGGAGAGAAGCCAGAGAGGGCAGTAGGAGCAGGCCCCCCGAGCCACAGGGCAGTGAGGTACAGCGGAACATATGCCACAGGGTGTGTGGCCCCTACTCACAGGAGGGGGCCAAGGGCGGATGAAAGCCAAGCAGGAACACAAGGGCTGGGCTGGCGTGAAGGCCAGGGATCAGCGGCTCCGGGGAGCTGCCTGAGGATTCATACGCTCATTTATTCAACTGATATTTACTGAGTTGCCCACTAAGTGCCAGGCACTGGGTCATGTGCCGAACAAGACGGACAAGGTCCCTACCCTCACGGAGTTTGTTTCCAGGTAGGGAGAGAGCCAACTAAAGCGCAGCCCGAGGAGCGGATGAGATCAGTTCGGACTGGCGTGCCGCGAGGGGAAGAACAGGGCAAGTGCCAGGAGCAGCTTCAGGCATCCCCGGTAGCCTGGGGGGCACCTCTGAGGCCGGGACATGGGGGCTCGGGGTGGGGTAGGAGAGCTGCTGGAAGGGCATTCCAGACTGAGAGAAGAGCAGTGCCGAGGCTCCAGGTGGAAGAATGGGTGTGTTCAAGCCGGGGCTCCGAGAGCAAGGGGCAAAGGACAGCCTATGGCCCGAGAGGTGGGCACGGGCCTGACCACGGCGACCTGCCAGCTGCGAGAAGGAGGCTGGGTCTCTGGATCTTGGTGGGTTGTGGGTTTCCGTTCCCACCTGCCCTGGTGGAGCTAAGGCTCCACCAAAACCTCTTAGATTCTAGCACACTTTCCTGCGTGTTAGAGGCGTAACAAATGTTTGCTGGATAGATAATTTCAGCCTCAAAGATCTCAGTGCATTTTCCTAATTTCATGCCCCCCCCCACCTTGTTCTCCAAACATTGCCAAGCAAGAGGAGAGAGGACACGCTGGGGAGAGAGCACAGGCTTGGGAGTCAGGCAGACCCCAGAGCCCCTGCCTCCCCATCTACCCTTTCCTTCCTGAGCGCCCCGAGCGCTGGCTCCAGGGACTTCAGGATGTGGGCTCTGCCCTCACGGGGAGCACAGGCTAGCGGGGGTAGGAGGCAGGGAGAAGCTAACACGCAGCTAAACGTTATGGCCCAGGATGTCTGGGGGGGGCAGGCGAGCCTGGATGAGGGGCACCGACTCCAGGGAGGGACAGAGAAAGCTTCCCAGAGAAAACGGCCTCCCAGAGGGGAGCTGAAGGACGAACAAGAGTGAGGACGTAGCAGCAAGAGTTCAGAGTCTACGGAAAGCCAGGGAGTGAGGCGATTACTTCACAGCCTTCCTGAGCCAGTTCTGTCATGTGTGGGGACAGTCTTCCTTGCTAGGTGACTGTGAGGTCACAGATAACACATGGACAGTGCCTGCCACTCCTGATTAAAGAAGTGATGTTGGAGGGGCCCCTGGGTGGCTCAGTTGGTTAAACGTCTGACTTCAGCTCAGGTCATGACCTCATGGTTCGTGAGTTCAAGCCCCACGTCGGGCTCTGCACTGATGGTGGACTAGGACTGTCTCTTTCCTGCTCTCTGTCCCTCCATTTACGCTCTCCTCCCCCATCCTTCAAAATAAATAAACTTAAAAATATGAGGTTAGAAACTTAGAGGCCGAGGGGATTCGTGAGACACGTGAGAAGAGAAGGTGGTGGAGCCAGGACTGACCCGGCCTCCACAAACCCCGGTTAGCGTCCTGTGTGCGGGACTCCCCTGGTGAACCGACCTCAAAACCGGGTTTGAAGGAAGCACCTGCCGGGATTTCTTCTGACACATCTATTTGAGGAAAGATGGCCCTCTGTGGAGCGCGGGCTGCCTGCGCCCAGGATAAGGTGCTCGTGGGGAGGAGGGTGGCTGGAGTCAGAGGTGGGCCCCGTGGGGTCTCACTCACCCGCGCACAGGGATCCCGGCAGCCCGAGCCGCCCTCAAGATTTCGTCGGAGCGCTGCAAACTCTCGTCGATGGAGCAGTTGGTGTTCTTCCTGGTGAATTGCTCTGAGGCAGCTCCAAACACGCTCACTTCCTCGGCTCCAGCGGCAACCTGCCACGAGCGGGTGAGCTCCCTTCAGCCTCGTGCTCTCGAGGAACCCCCACGTGACAAAAACTCTGGTCTTACAGGGGATTTTATAATACTTGAAAATATGGGGGCGCCTGGGTGGCTCAGTGGGTTGAACGTCCAACTTCGGCTCAGGGCATGATCTCTTGGTCCCCGAGTTCGAGCCCCGTGTCTGGCTCTGCGCTGACCCCTCAGAGCCTCTGGAACCTGCTTCCAACTCTGTGTCTCCCTCTCTCTCTGCCCCATTTGTATGCATGCTCGCACACACTCTCTCTCTCAAAATAAACAAACATTTAAAAATATTAATGCTTTAAATAAAAAAAGAAAGAAAAATAGGTTGAAATGTGTCCCCCCTCCCCCCAAAATATCTATGGAAGTCCTAATCCCTAGTATCCCAGAAGGTGGCCTTACTTGGGACCAGGATGGGGGTAGAAGTCATTAGTTAAAATGAGGTCATACTGGTCCCTACTACAATGGGACGGGTGTGCTTCTAAGACGGAGCCCATGTGAAGACACGCAGAGGAACAGGCCGGTGAAGATGGGGGCGGAGACCGGAAGGAGGCATCTGTGAGCCAAGAAATGCCAAGGACTGCCAGTCTCCTCCAGTAGCTAGGACAGCCCTGGAATAGATCTGTCCTCTCTGGCCTCAAAAGGCACTAACCCTATCACCTTGATCTTGCCCTTTTGGCTTCCAGAGCTGTGAGAGAATACATTTCTGCTGTTTTAAGCTCCCTAGCTTTTGGTATTCTCTCATGGCAGCCCTAGGAAACTGACACAGTGATTCACATCTTTGTTTAAAAAATGGAAGTGGCTCAGTCGGTTAAGCTTCTGACTCTTGATTTGGGCTCAGGTCATGGTCTCGGCAGTTTTGTGAATTCGAGCCCCGCATCAGGCTTGAGATTCTCCCCCTCTCTGCTCCTCTCCTGCTTTTACTCCCTCTTCCTCAAAAATAGATCATTAAAAACTTAAAAAACCCCCACCACCACCCGTGGCCTTCCCCCAAGGGCCAACACTGCTACTGCCATCACCCCCTGCAAGTCACCCTTAAGAACAGTTTCTGGGGCGCCTGGGTAGCTCAGTCGGTTGAGTGCCTGACTTCGGCTCAAGTCATGATTTCACAGTTTGTGGGTTCGAGCCCTGCGTCGGGCTCTGTGCTGACAGCTCAGAGCCTGGAGCCTGCTTCAGATTCTGTATCTCCCCCTCTCTCTCTGACCCTCCCCTGCTCAGACTGTCTCTGTCTATCAAAAATAAATTAAAAAAAAAAGAAAAAAAAAAAGAAAATAGTTAAAAAAAAAATAGTTTCTGCCTAAATGCAGAATCAACACCCCCAATGGTGCTTTGGTCCTAAACTGTAAGAAAGTTACCAGATACTAGCAATCTCTGTGGGGAGCATGATTTCCTTCTCTAGTGAGGAAATGTGTAATAACAAGAGGAGCTAACATTTAGTAAGCACTTACCTTCTACCAGACTCTTGCTAAGCAATACAGGCACATCCTATCCTCTGAACTCCCCCTGCATCAGGTAACGAGGATTAGCGCTATGTTACAGGCAGAGTCTGAGGCTCAGAGAGCTGGGGGTGGCAGGGCCCGGGTCTGTCTGACCGTGCTCATCATCACTGGAGAAAGCCCTTCAGAGGGACATCCCACAATAGGAACCGAGGCTTGGGGACGTGACAGGGACCGATGCCATCAATCTCATTTCAGAGGCCTCTGCCATCAAGCTAGGCTCTTACCGCTGCTTGGAAGCCTTTGATATTTGGGGTCAGGACTGGGTAGCTGATGCCAGGAAATTTCCGGATGCCCTTCAAGACTTCAGCGTTGTCAGCCATCTGGAGGCCAAAGGAGACAATGCCAGGTCACTGCCAAAAGCAGGCAGAGAGTTCAGGTACAGAAAACGTTTTTGTCACAAGACCTTTGCTGTCCAGAACCCTCAGAAAAGAAGTCCTTTAGCAGAGCCGTGTCTTCCCGGTGCTTTACTATTTGGCCGCTGATGGGCCAGGAGGCTCCTCGGTGCAGGTAATCTCCCCGGTCTCCCCACACGGCTAGTCCCGTCAGCTTTACGCAGTCAGGAAAGCAGTAAGGACACTACCAGCCACTTACTGAGAACGGACTCTGAGTTACTTACCATTCAGGCAAACATGATCTTTCTTCCCACTTGATTGTTTCTGTGAAGCAGGAGTTGTCTGTCTTTCCCTTTTACAAACACAGACACTACATCTCTAGATTGGTCTAGAGATGCTAGACTTCCAGGGCCAGAAGAGGCCTGAGAATCCCCCTCAACCTGGAGAGAGGAAGGCCTCCCCAAGGTCCCCAAGCCAGGCAGGGGCAAGCCTCCTCCTTATGCTCTTGTGCCCCACCACGCTCCCAGAAGTCACCAGGGACCAAGCCAGAGATCTGGAGACCTCTGTTCCCACCTTCTACCTACTTCCAGGGCAAGTGCAAAACTTGACTTCTCTCTCATCTGAGACATGCCTGTTACTGAGGGCTGGAGCTCACCTGGGGAACCCACTTGGGGGACACAAAGCTGGTGGCTTCGATAACAGGCAGTCCTGCTTCGGAAAGCATGTCTATCAGCTTGATTTTTATAGGAGTCGGCACAATGGTCTGCAGTGGAGACAGAAACACCAGAGGAGACAGGTGAGCAAAGGCGGGTGTACGGGGGCCTCAGAGCACAGTGGCGGCGAGGTCAAAGCTTTGCTGTAGCAGGTACTTCAGTCTCAACTTCCAAGTGTGACCATGAATTCACACGTAACCCTCGCCAGTAGGCGGGGTCCATCTTCAAGCTCGACAGATAGCATTTTGCAGTGCAGGCAACTTCTCACCTGAAAAGGTGTGAATATTTACACGGAAATGATATTTTTCTGCCTTAAAGGCTTTTTCTTAACCGTTAATATATGAGCCCATCATAAACAAATTGAGAGCAATGTGCGATGGCCCGAAAGGGCAGAGATGATTAACCCTCTGCGTCCTATGAGCTGAGGCTCCAAGAGCTATCACACTGCTCCCTCTGCCACCTCCCAACTGGCTCAGGGCCTCATCCTCACATGGTCAACCTACTGCTTCTTTCTTTCCCTCCCCCACCATGCCTAGTTGCACCCCTAGATTCTATGGATCCCTCTTTCCAAAGCCACTATTCTTCTCCCCTGTATATTATGGCATGGTCTCCCTCTACCAATTCATCCCAAACAGGAATTCTTCTAAAACAGTCTCTATTGTTCCACTCTCCTGCTCAAAAGCCTTCTATGACTCCCTAGTACTTAAGAGTTTAGGTCAGAAATTCGAGAACTCCAAATCCTTCTCACGAGGCCCTCCCTTAATTTATGTCCCATTGTTTTACCTTAATTCATTCTGTAAGTAACTTTTGAGAGCCCTCCATGTTCCGAGGATTGTGCTAGGTGCTAGGGATACAGCAGAGAGCAGAACAGAAACGATTCTTCCCTTACAGAGCTTACAGTTTATTGTCAGAAATAAGCCCTATTAAAGTTTGGCTTTTCAAAAAAAAAAGAAAAGAAAGAGGGGCACCTGAGTGGCTCAATCAGTTAAGCAACCACCTTCAGCTCAGGTCATGATCTCACAGTTCGTGGGTTCAAGCCCCGCGTCAGGCTCTGTGCTGACAGCTCAGAGCCTGGAGCCTGCTTCATATTCTGTGTCTCCCTCTTTCTCTGACCCTCCCCTGCTCACACTCTCTCTGTCTCTCAAAAATAAATAAAAAGACATTTAAAAAAGAAAAAAGAAAGAAAAGGCTTCTCTGATTGAAAAAATAATACACAATTATTTCCCAAAAAATGCCAAAACCAGAAGAAAACCATCCTTAAAATCTCCCAGAGGTAACAACAGTAACACGCTGATAATGTAGCTTTCTAGATGTGTGTAGTCCAATACATTAGACACTAGCTATACGTGTATTTTAAATTATATAAAACCAAAATTTCACTTCCCCAGCCACACTAGTCACATTTTTTTAAATGTTTACTTATTTTTGAGAGAGTGGGGGGCATATGTGTGAGCAAGGGAGGGGCAGAGAGTGAGGGACAGGGGATCCAAAGCAAGCTCTGGGCTGACAGCAGATAGCCCGATTTGGGGCTTGAGCTCATGAACCATGAGATCACGACCTGAGCCGAAGCTGGATGCTTAACTGACTGTGCCACCACGGTGCCCCACATTAGCCACATTTCAAGTGATCGACAGCCACATGTCCAGGAAGCTCACATCTACAACATATCCATCTTCACAAAACTTGTACTGGACAGCACTCTTCTAGATTCTTCTCTAGGTAGATGTTCCTGTACGTACATTAATTTTTTTTGTTTCTTACACAAAAGTGTAAGATTAAAAAAATATATTATTTTACCACCTGCTTTAGTCACTTAATATACTCCTGAATTAGTAACAGCTCCATAACCCACCTTATGAAGTCACTTAAGTATCTGCTCTAACATCCCCCACATGGAGCATGTAGGTGGTTTCCAACCGTTGTTACAAGGGGGTTGGAAGGAACATCTCAAAGGCTAAATCTTTGCATGTGGCCTTCGTGACTTCCTTTGGAGAAATCGCCTTACATGGAGTTGCCAGATAAAAGGCATGCTCTCACCTTCACTGTTCTCTCCTGCGTCTTTACCATTCGCCCTGCCTTACGGGGCCTTGAGATGCCCCCGGCCCCCCAGGGAAACCATACCTGTTGCTCCACTGACTTAGATTGCTTTACTGTTACAGGCGCCTGCCCAGTCTCGTGGACTTTGCTCTAGGTTGGGAGGGACAAGCGTATCTTGCAGAGCTCTGTCCGTCCAGGCCGTGCCCACCACAGGGAACTCTTACTGCCCGAAAAACATCTTTTGGTTGATTTCCATCCTTACCTTTTCATTTTGTAGTCCGTCTCGGGCCCCAACTTCCACAATTTTCACTTGCTTTGGGAAAGTGTCTGCACAAGAGGTGCTGACCTTTGGTTTAAAAGAGAAAACAAAAAGTAACCAGAAGAGATTGTCCCAAGTCCCCCAGGGACAAATCTAAAAGAAAGGATCCACCTTCACTGAGACAAGAAGCAGTATTTCTCACTGTAAACAGGAGATATTTCTCACAGTTGGTTCATTTTAGAATTGAGAGCAAAAAGAACAAAAGTGTTTCACTGAGGAACGGGCAAGAGGTTCATGCTCCTAGTACAGGCTCATTGCCAACTGTTTGTCAGTAGAGCAGTTAGGTTGTTTCTTGAAAAAAATTTTAACATTTTATTTTCTCTCTACAGAGAGACAGAGCATGAGCAGGGGAGGGGCAGAAAGAGAGACACACACACAGAATCTGAAGCAGGCTCCAAGCTCCAAGCTGTCAGCACAGAGCCTGACGCAGGGCTCAAACTCATGAATCTTGAGATCATGACCTGAGTCCCAAGTCGGCCGCTTAACCAACTGAGCCACCCAGGTGTCCCTGCATTTAGGTTTTCTTACACAAACCTATTTGTCCTAAACTTAGAAGTCCTAAGTCAGAACTGCTTAAATTCTCCTAAAGCCCCATGTGACTTGATGCTTTCTCAGTAAAAAACATCACATACAATCTATTGCTTAAGCCAGAACCTAGACGCATCCCATGACCCCACTCGCCTCGGGCTAGAAGGTTATCGTTTGGCTCCTGCTGATCCCAGTGAACTCATTACTTGTTTCCACTGCCCTGCTTTCCCCAGGGGTGGGGGGGAAACTATATTGCAGCCCCCATGGCCTTCCTCCCACAGCAGGGCCTCAAGGGCTACTGTTCCCTCTGCCCAGAATGCTCTTCCCCTGGCTCTTCCACATCTGCTCCTTCTCACCTTTCTCCCAGATAAGCCTCTTCTGACCACTCTTTGTAAAGTTGCCAGGCCCCCACCCTCATCATTTTCCATTTCAAAACTATAATTCCTTCAGACCACTGCAAATAATGCCTACTCAGTGTTTCTGCCAGTAAGAATATATATAAGATCTATGAGGCTCAGTCTCGACCTCACTCCATCCCTTGTGTTTGGGACTGTGCTTGGCACGAAGCAGGCACTCATTAAAAAGTTTCTGAGACCACAAATAAATGCACGAAGGGGGCTGGCACATGGAGAACTTGTCCTGTTAGTCATAGGCTGGGTGAGGACACGGAAGGGGGCTGAGGGGAGCGGACACCAACAGACAAAGACATTAAAAAACGGCTTGAGTCTCCTCCACTTAAAGTCTGCCCCAAATCTTCCCCTCCTTACCACCAAGTAATATGAGGCTTCTCTTGCCTCTTTCCTCTGTTCTTAGTACTACAACTCTTCAAATTAACTTGCGTTTTACCAGATTTAATCTGAATGAACATACTGCAATGAGGCAGGTGGAGAGGAGCTTTGGATAACCTGCTGAGGACCCCAAACTCCTGAAACCCTTAAGGAAGGAAACATTCCCTGCTGGGAATCAGCTGGAATTTGAACAACTCACCTGAACTGGCCTTGCTTTTGGTCAGAGACTCAGGCGATGAGCCACTGAGTTTCATGAAGCCAATAGGCTAGGTTGGAAGGTCTCTGCAAGTCGAATGTCTCTACAACAGGGATGTTCAGCCTGTGCTGGTCAATTGCCCTAACCTGATCCCACTGGAACGTAGGCCGCATGAGGTGGGTAGGGAGTTTGTTTTATCCATTGCTGTATTTCCAAGGCCCTGGGACATTTAGGGACTTGATAAATAAGTGTGGATGTTGTCGAAAGCATGCAAAACCCGCTTCCAATTTCCTTTTACTAGAAAAGAATAAACTCAATTCCACTTCCTTCCCCATAACAACTCTTCACATAATAAAATAAGAATTCACATTTGTTAAGCATTTGATATTTGCCAGGCACTCATCAGAGCCTTTTACATATTAACCCATATCAACCTCCCAACAACCTTATTAGGTAGGGCCTATTACAATCTCCTTTTTACTGTGAAAAATGTGAAGCCCAGAGGTAAAGCAACTCTCCCAAGGTCACATGGTTAGCTGACCCACACCAAGTCAATATCTGAACCTGGTGATGTAGACCTACAATGCTTGCTCTTCGCCCCTAGGCCACATTGCCTCTTTGCCACTTTTCTGTCTCCCTGCCCCGCCCCCACCGCACCCCCAGGTCTTCTCTTGGTTTGGTCAATCACCCAGTTCATTCCTTCTGTACAGCCCTGCCCAGAGATGATCTCCTCTAACCACAGAAGTCCTGAATGATGCCATGCCTGTACCAACAGTTCATACCAACTAAAGCCCAGAGCTAACTTCAGGATCAGTACCTCATTTAGTACCTACACGGCAGGGACTATCATGATCTCAACTCTCTACAGGAAGAAGCAGCCTCAGACTAGCCAAAATCACACAGCTAGCAAGCGAAGAAGTCTGGCCTCGAACCATCTGCTTCTGATACCACCCGTATGCCAGTAACCTCACGAAGGGCCTGTGACAATGTCATTACACCAGGAATTTTTTTTTCTCATTTAATTTTCTTAATTTCTCAAGTTGCAACTACCATCTTTAGACGTTAATAACTGTTAGGGACGGGTGGCCTAGTAGACATTAGAGTGGTTTTCTGAGGGGCCCACTGCCAAGATAGTGTAAGTGTTCCCACTTTATACTTGTAACTCCTTCTCAACTCTCTAAGGCAAAAGTAACACAACTGATTTATCACTTCCTATGACCTAAAACAATGTCAACTGCTTTTATCTACATTTTCCTTCATCTCCAAAGAACCTTGAGGTAACGTTTACACAAGTTATAGATGAGTAAACGGAGGTTTAGAGAGTAAACAATTATCACTCAACTTAGCGGTAGAACCACTGGGCACCAGAGCTTTAACCAAAACAATTTATTCGACCGCTTATTCAGCTAGGTCTCCCACACTTTCCCTCCACTCACTGAGCGGGAAACATCAGGCTCGAACGTGCCCACAGTACAATTCCAAGGGAATCACGCACAGTCCTACGCGATCCCAGTCCTACTTGGCACGCTAGGACAGCTCTCCAAGCGTCCCCAAATGCAACAAGAGCGGGCAACGCAGGCGGAGGGAGGGGGAGGGCCTTGCTTTTTCCACTCGGCAGTGGAAGGGTATTCGTGATTTTCACTACCGAGGAGCTTGGCAAGCTCGGAAGCTCGGAGGGTCGCCGGGAAGAGCCCCAGATCGTCCCCCATCTCTGGGCCTCCGCTTCCCTGTGCCCCTCAAGGGATCTGGGAGGGACAGAGGATCCAGGACTCAAAAGGCCCTCCATCGGAACTGTGGCCTGAAGAGCTGTCCGGCTCCGGCTCTCTAAGAGCAGCCGCCACGGGCCAGGGCCCCGAACCCGACCGTCACGGTGCCTACAGGGCCACCCACTCGGCGGGCCGGGGCACTTACAGCCCGGAGAGACGCCAAAACCATCAGCCTCTGAGACAGCATATTCCGCACGGTCGCCATCTTGGCCCAGCTTCCCCCGCTACCCTCCGCTGAGTCTCACGTGACCGCCGAGCGCCAGGTGGGCGTGCCTTCGCCTTTGGGGCGGGGCTTCGAGAGCGTCGGGAAGGCACCATAAACGGGCTCTGTTTCCAGTTTCAATGGTTTTTTTTTCCCTTCTTGCCCGTTCTTCCTTACCCATTACGTTTGCTGAGTGCCTTCTACTTGCCTTGGCGAAATGAGGCTAGGACTAGAAAGATGAACAAAAATTAATCAAGGGATTTCGAGTCTGGTGGCTGTGGGAAGACATTAATAATCACATAAATAGTTGTATAATTATTATCTTTTGCAGTAATCACGTATACCCTTCCAGTTCCGAGTGGAAGGTAATAAGATGAAGCATTACTATTTGCCATGCGCTTCTTCTGAGCTCTTTGCACGTATTAACTCTTTCATCACGATATCCAGGATTCAAATCCAGACAGTCGACTAAAGAGAGCGCGCGCTAGTGTGAAGCATCCTTTGATGTCATACCTTGGGAATGAGTAAGATTTATCCAGGTAAAGAGGACACAAGAAAAACTTTTCAGAGAGCAAAGCATATGCATAGATCCCGAGGCAAAGAAATTGAATGCTTAGAGCAGTGTTTTTCAAAACGCATGCTGTGCCCCATTAATGGGTCATAACGTTATTCTAGCAGGTGCCAACTTAAAAAAAAAAAAAAAAAGAAAGAAAAAATTGGAGAAAATAAGTAGTAAAGCTAAGTACTGCTTTGCAAATCTTTTGTTTGTTGTTATACATGTCTACTAGGTTGCAGTGTAAAATAAATGTCTTACTGTAGGCTGTAATTAGAAATGTTTGAAAAACATCGTTTTAGAAAGATGAGACCGACAGAATGGCCGCAGGGCAGGAATGGGACTCCCTACTAAGATGGGTGACATTGACAGGGACGATACCACTGGCTTTCGAGAACACATTAACAACTATCCTAATAACAATGCATTTGATGGGTTTTAAGCTGAGAAAGATGATCAAATTTGTATTTCATGAATAGTCACTGTGGCTACTGGGTGGGTGGTATCCAGCTGGTATGTGCACTGACTGGTATTCCTAGGAGCAGAGAAGGCACTGTCCCTGCCATCAGAGGACTCAGGGAAAGAACATGACCCAATATGTATTCTGTCCCATGGTACCCAAAATTTCCTCGGCATCAAAAACTACTCCCAGAATTCTCAAACCTGCAGCTAAAGGACAGAATCTGACCTAAAAATACTAGCATGGCATTTAATTTATTTAAAAATATTTATGATTGAGGCACCTGGGTGGCTCACTCAATTAAGCGTCTGACTTCGGCTCAGGTCATGATCTCATGGTTCATGGGTTCAAGCCCACAGTGGGCTCTGTGCTGACAGCTCAGAGCCTGGAGCCTGCTTCAGATTCTGTGTCTCCTTCTTTCCCTCTCTGCCCCTCCCCTGATCACACTGTCTCTGTCTCTCAAAAACAAATAAATGTTAAAATTTATTTTTTTAATTTTATGATTTTCATGACTATTATGGCATATTTATTTTTGACTTTCAGGAATTGTGCACTGAAAACTGTAAACAAACTATAAACAATTCCTGAAATTAGAGAAGACAGAAATAGATGGAAAGGTATCTCATGTACATGAATTCGAAGACAATATTGTTAAGATGTCAATAATATTCAAAGTGACCTATAGATTCAGTGCAATCCCTCTTAAAATCCCAATGATGTGTTTTGAAGAAATAGAAACATTCATCCTAAAATTCATGTGGGACCTCAAGGGGGCCTGAATAGCCAAAACAATCTTGAATAAAGCACAAAGTTGGAGGACTGACACTTTCTGATTTCAAAACTTAATATATTAATAAAAACAGTGTGGTCCTGACATCAAGAAAGACATAGAGATTGGTAGAACAGAATAGAGAACCAAGAAATAAACCCTTGCATACATTGTCATATAATTTTCAACAAGGATGCCAAGATCATTCAATGGGGAAAAGGACAGTCTTAGGACAGTCTTTTCAATAAATTATGCTGGGAAAATTGGATATCCACACCTGAAAGAATGAAATTGGACTGTTACCTCACACCATATACAAATATTAACTCAAAATGGATCAAAGACCTACATGTAAGAGCTAAAATTATAAAACTCTTTGAAGAAAATATAGAGGGAACTCTTCCTGATGTTTGAGTTGGCCATGATTTCTTGAATATGATACCAAAATCATAGGTAACAAAAGGAAAGACAGATAAAGACTCCTAAAATTCAGTAACAAATAAGCATGTCAAAAATGGCAAAAATGTGAAAAGGCATTTCTCCTAGGAAGATGGTGGTTGCCAAAGTAGAGTGGTTACCAGGGGCTGTGGGGAGAAGGGTTTGAGACATTGTTTAATGGGAACGGAGTCCCATTTTGAGAAGATAAAACATTCTGAAGATGAAGAGTGGAGATGGCTGCCCAATAACGTGGCTGTTCTTAAGAGCGCTGAATTGTATACTCAAAAAGGGTTAAAATAGTAAATTTTATGTTGTATACATTTTACCTTAATAAAAAAGCGCGCACACGCTCAGCAAAGGATGACTGTTCTTAGGTAAAAGCATGCCCTTACCAGTTCCTGTCCTCACCCCTTCTAATTAGATCACAGATGGTCTGATTCACTCATTCCCTGTCTCCGTCCTAAAAGCACTTGTTGGTAAATTCTGCGCATATAAATTAGTTACAAGCCCAGCTCTGAGGTGAATGCCTAAAAGGCAGAGACTTTAACTGATGGTTGCCTGTGGTGTCCACAATATCAGGTATGTGGCTGGTACTAAATATTTACTGAATGAGTAATACTAGCAAATGTACTTGCATCTGCTCAGGGTCAGTCTCGGTTGGAATCTATTTTAACTCAAATGTGAGAGGGGGTAAAAAAAAAACTGAAAAAACTCCAAGTAAGTAGAATGAAGAATAAAATAAAAGGCGGACATTTGAATGAAAGAGGGGAAAAATTACAACTGAGAGATCATCAAATTAAGAAAAAAAGGAAACTGGCTCTTTGAGACTAAAAACATTGTCAACATTATGTAACCACATAGATTTTTTTTTAATAGAGAGTTCTTTTAAAAAATTTTTTTAATGTTGATTTATTTTTGAGAGAGTGTGTGTGTGAGTCGGGGAGCTGCAGAGAGAGAGGGAGACAGAATCTGAAGCAGGCTCCAGGCTCTGAGCTGTCAGCACAGAGCCCGACGTGGGACTCAAACTCACAAACCATGAGATCATGACCTGAGCCAAAGTCAGACACTTAACCAACTGAGCCCCCCAGGCGCCCCAATTTTTAAAAAACACAAATAAAACAAGAGGACAGAATTAAAGATACTGCACTGAAAACTTGGTTGAAATAGATTTCCTAGAAAATTATAACTTTACAAAGTGGCTCAAAAATAGGAGCATCTTAGGGGCGCCTGAGTGGCTCAGTTGGTTGAACGTCTGACTTTGGCTTAGGTCATGATCTCACGGTTCATGGGTTCAAGCACCAAGTCAGGTTCAGTGCTGACAGCTCAGAGCCTGGAACCTGCTTCTCTCTCTCTCTCAAAAATAAACATTTTTTTAAAAGCATCTTCATATCCACTAGAATGTCTACAATCAAAAAGACAAGGAAAAAAAGATAATAGCAAGTGGTGGCGAGGATGTGAAGAAATTGGAACCGTCACAGATGGCTCATGCGAATGCAGAACGGGGCAGGCACTGTGGAAAACAGTTTGTCCATTCCTCAAAAAGATAAACACAGAATTACTATATGATCTAGAAATTCCACTCCTAGTTACACACCCAAAATAAATGAAACGCAGGAACTTAAAGAGATAACTTGCAGGCCAATGTTCATAGCAGCATTATTCACTATAGTCAAAAGGTCTAAGCAATCCAAATGTCCATCAACCGGCAAATGGATAAAAAAAATGTGGTATAATGTACAATGGAACATTTTTCAACCATAAGAAGGAATGAAATTTTGATACAGGCAGTACTATGAATAAACCTTGAAATACTATGCCAAGTAAAATAAGCCAGTAACAAAAGATAAATATGATTCTACTTATACGAAATATCTAGGAAATTCAGAGACTGAAATATTAGAGATAACCAGGGACCAGGGCACCTGAGTGGCTCGGTCGGTTGAGTATTTGACTTGATTTGGGCTCAGGTCATGAGGCCCACATTGGGCTCTGCGTTGACAGCAAGGAGCCTGGTTGGAATTCTCTCTCATGATCTCACGGTTCGTGGGTTGAGCCCCGCGTCGGGCTCTGTGCTGACACCTAGCTCAGAGCCTGGAGCCTGCTTCGGATTCTGTACCTCCCTCTCTCTCTGAACCTCCCCTGCTGGCCCTGTCTCACTGTGTCTCTCAAAAATAAAATAAAAATATTAAAAAAAATAGGTGTGGAGTTTCTTTCAGGGGTGATAAAAATGTTCTAAAATGGATTGTAGTGACTGTTAGGCAATTCCGCAAATATACTAAAAACCACTGAGTTGTCCATTTTAAATGTATGAGTTGTATAATGTGAATTACAGCTCCATAAAGCAGGTTTTTAAAATGGCAAAAACATAATAAATAAAGGGAGGGAAAGTCTCTGAGATGACGGACAATGGAGTCTTTGCCCCCAGGCCCCCCTTTCCACCCATTCAAGGTTGGCCATCTAGGTCTATAGCCCAAGGTAGCCCCACAAGTATAGTGTCTTGGGCCTGCTCAAGATCTTCTCTTTTGCAACCCATGTCCCTGGGGGGCCACTGTGGTGGTATTGTCTACCTTCAGGAAAGTCACAGCCCATAAATAGACTATGAGAGTCGCATTTGTCAGTTTCCTAAGATAACCACAGTGAAAAAATAATTTGTCAGTTTAGGATTTGCTGGCAGATGAGAGGAAGTGGCCTGCCGAGGTCCCTAGCTGAAGAGTCCAGAAACTTAGGCTTCAGTTTTGTAAGGAGTTCAATCAAGCCTTCACCACAAACTATCCTCCCCTGGGCTAGTAATTCCAACATGAAATTACTTGAAACATTTGAGTTGAGGGCAAACCTTACAAGGTGTTCGATTTGCTTGTCTCCAGTGAGGAAGATCCTGGGACATACCTTGAGCCAACATTTTGTAAAGTGTTCCATCTATGACCCAAGAGCAAACCATTCTGAGCCTGTGACCCTCCCCGTGAGCAGGGAGGCTGAAAGCAAATGACAGACCCCAGACCTCCGTTTCGTAAGAAGTTGGATCTACTTATTCCCATCATAACCATCATCTGGAATCAAACTCAACAGCATGGATTTACTGCAGACATTTGAATGTTTTTAATGTTTATTTTTGAGAGTGATCGAGAGAGACAGAGCCAGTGTGAGAAGGGAGGGGCAGAGAGAGAGGGAGACACAGAATCTGAAAAGCAGGCTCCAGGCTCTAAGCTGTTATCTGACACTGACACTGGGCTCGAACCCAGGAACTACAAGATCGTGACTTGAGACGAAGTTGGCTGCTTAACCTACTGAGCCACCCAGGCGCCCCATACTGTAGACACTTGACGCAAGATTGAAGACTTAAGAATTAGGGACAACTCAACTTTATAAGAAGTTGGACCTGCTGGTTTTCATAGCAGCTGTTCTCCAATAATGACCAACAGCACCGATTTACTGCAGAAATTGGCCGAAGTCTTAAAGTTGGGGCCACACTTTGGGATTAAACTTTTAAGGAGGTGAAACTACTCTTCTCCTTGAGGACCATCCTGGAAGCACTCCAGTTCGGCATCTTCTGAAAGACTGGAGAGCTGAGGACACACTTGGGGCCAAGATTTTGCCAGGAGCTGGGTCTGTAGGCAGACTCGACCAGCAGGATTTACTGGGGACCTTTCATACCATCAGGGAGGCTCAGGTGCGAAAGCTTCTAACCCATCTGGGACGCTTTCCGTGTGGGCCACGTTGTCTGCCGCATCTCCTTCCGGTGGGATGGGCGGTTAGGGCCATGGGAGTGGCAACTGTTGAGTCTCTGGCACAACTTTTGCTCAATTTGTTTTAGGTACCTACCTTTTACCTTTTATTGTCACAGAAGGTGGAAGTTTTTCATTGTTTTCTAGTTTCTGGACTCTAGAATTGCAATTGATTTTTATCTACTGATCCAACAACCTGCGAACATATCTTGTTAATTCTAATAATTCATTTGTACATTCCTTGAGGTTTTGGATGTGGACAATCACATCACCTGAGAACAGTGACAGGTTGGTTTCATCCTTGTGAATTCTGATGTCCTTTATTTCTTCTACCTGTTTTACTGTGTGGGTTAGGACCTCCCAAACAGCACTTAGCACAGTGGTACTGGGCACCCCAGCTCACTCCTGCTTAAAAAGGCTTGCTTCTCAACATCCTGCTTGTAGGTATAATGTTCGCTGTAACTGTTAGCATATACCCGCTTCTGGTCCTGCTTTTCACGTAGGTTTGTCGTTGTTGTTATACTGAATTACAGATGCGATGTATCAGGAGCATCTGGCTGGCTCAGTTGGTCGAACATTCAACTCTTGGTCCCAAGGTCATGGATTCAAGCTCAATGTTGGGTGTGGAGCCTACTTAAAAAAATTACCAAAAAACTCCCCACAAAAAAAACAGATGTGACTTATCAATAGATATTTCTGAAAATATTGAGATCATCTAGCTTTACTCCTTTAATCTGTTGAATTCACTGGCATTTTTTTCCTGATATTAAAGGCAAACTTAAATTCCTGCTCTATAACCAATGTCAACAAGTGTTGTTATACTTTTATGACTGTTACCTGGATTCAGTTTGTGATTTTTTGTTTAGAATTTTTTGCATCTTTGGGGGCACCTGGGTGGCTCAGTCGGCTGAGTGACTCTTGATTTCAGCTTAGATCATGATCTCACGGTTCATGTGAATGAGCCCCAAGTCAGGTTCTGCAATGAACAAGGCAGAGCCTGCTTGGGATTCTCTCTATGCCTCTCCCCTCCTCCACATGCCCTTGCTCTCTCTCTCTCAAAATAAATAAACAAAAAAATTTTTAAAGAATTTTTGGGGGACATCTGAGTCATTTAGCCCGTTAAGCATCTGACTTCTGCTCAGGTCATGATCTCACAGCTCTGTCAGTGCAGAGCCTGCTTTGGTTCCTGTCTCGCTCGCTCTCTGCCCCTCCCCAGCTCATGCTTCCTCTGTCTCAAAAATTTAAAAAAATGTAAAAAAAATTTTAGAGAGTTTTTTTGATCTTTGTCTATGAGTGGATAAAGCAGTCCTTCTATTTTACTATTTTCCTCTAATTATTGTGTCCAAATTATGGTAGTATTATGAATGAGATGAGGTGTGTTCCCTTTTTCCATTGTCTGGAAAATGGTAAGACTTCTAACCTCTTCGGAGGTTTTGTGTGACTCAAATGTAAAACCACATGGGTCTGGTGTTTTCTTTATGGGAGGATTGTGCACTACTGATTGAGTTTCTTTAAATGTTAGAGGACTTTCAGGTTTTCTACTTCTCCTTAAGTTATTTGGCTTTGTGATATTTTCTAGGAATGTTTTTCATTTTACTTGCTTCAAATTTTAAATCATCCATATTATTCTCTTTAAAGAATTATTTTTTTTATTTTTAAGAGAGAGAGGATGGAGAGAATCTCAAGCAGGCTCCATGCTGTCAGCGAGGAGCCCGACTCAGGCTCGAACCCGCAAATCCTGAGATCATGACTGGAGCTGAAATCAAGAGTTGCTTACTTAGTGACTGAGCCACCCAGGTGCCCCTATTCTCTTTTTAATCTTGCTGTGTAGTGTGTTATTTTTCATTCCTAAAATTGTTTATTTGTGCCTTTTCTGTTTGTTTATTTTCTTAGTATTTCAAAGAATAAACTATCAGCCCTGTGGATCATTATTGTATTCTGCTTCTTGAGTTTCTGCTTTTAATTTCATCCCTTAAATATTATTTTCTTTGGATTGGTACTCTGGTTCCACCTCCCAACCCTGCTTCCTGATTTTTTTAACTTATTAAATCTCAGCCTTTCATTTTTCCTAATAGAAATATTTAAGGCTATACATTTCCTTCAAGTCTATTTTTCCAATTTTTTCAATTTTTCTTATCATGGTAAAATACATATAACATACAATTTATCATATTAATCATTTTAAGCGTACAGTCGGTGGTATTGAATACATTCATAATGTACAACCATCATTGCCATCCATCACCATAACTGATTTCATCTTGTAAAACTGAAATTCTCTATGATTTGGACTGTGCTGAGTACCTCATAGAAGTGGCGTTGTTTGTGACTGGCTCATTTCATTTAGTGTTCTCAAGTGTTACCCATGTTGTATCAAAATTTGTTGCAAAATTTCCTCCCTTTTTGACATTGAGTAACATATGTGATTAAGCAAAACTGTGCCATATATAGGTGAAATAAACAAAAGGCAAACAGATATGTATGTGTATTTCAGTTTGCTTATCCATTCATCTGTCAACAGACACTGGGTTTCAATGATTGTGATCTACACTGCCATAAACATGGGTGTACAAATACTCTTTTTGAGACTCTGCTTTCAGTTCTCTGGGGGTATATCCCAATGTGGAATTGCTGGACCATATGGCAATTCTAGGTCTAATTTTTTCAAGAAGTGCTACATTGTATTCCACAACAGTCACACCATTTTATATTCCCACCAGCAATGCACAGGGTTCCAATTTCTCCCCATCCCTGCCAAAACGTATTTTCTGGCTTGTCTTTTTGTTTTTTTGATAAAGCCGTGCTAAGGGTTGTGAAGTGGTATCTCGGGGTTCTGATTTCCATTTCCCTAGCAATCAGTGATTCTGATCATCTTTTTAGGTCTTATTGACCGTTTGTTTATTTTCTTTGGAGAAATACGTATTGAAGTCCTTTTCCATTTTTAAACTGGATTGTCCTTTGTTAGTTGAGTTTTAGGAGTCTACTACTTTATATTATGGATTTTAATCCCATTATCAGATATAGCATTTGCAAATATTTTCTCCCATTCTGAGGTTTGCTTTCTTGTTCTTAACTGAAGTTTGCTCTGTAAATTCTGTTGATAGTGCCTTTTGATGTACATCTTTTTAAAATTTTCATTAAGTCCATTTGTCTATTTTTCTTTTTGCTTTCTGTGCCTTTGGTATATCCACAAAATCACTACCAAATCCAGTATCATGAACTCTTGTCCTACTCATCGTCTAAGAGTTTTATGGTTTCAGGGTCTTACATGTAGGTCTTTGATCCATTTCAAGTTAACTTTTATAGAATATCAGATAAAGGTCAACTTCAGGGGCGCCTGGGTAGCTCAGCTGGTTGAGACTTTGGCTCAGGTCATGATCTCACGGTTTGTGGGTTCAAGCCCTGCATCGAGATCTGTGCTAACGGCTTGGAGCCTGGAGCCTGTTTCAGATTCTGTGTCTCCCTCTCTCTCTGCCCCTCCCCTGTTTACACTCTAGCTCTGTTTCTCAAAAATAAATAAATGTAAAAAAATTTTTTTAAGGGTCTAACTTCATTGTTTTGCATATTGACATCTAGTTCCCCAGCACCATTTGTTGAGTAGATTGTTTCCCCCCCTCCAGTGAATGTCTGGTGACATCAAAATAATTTGATCACATGTGCAAGGATTTATTTTGTGTCTCTCTATTCTATTCCATTTATCTACTTTATGTCTGCTTTATGCCAGTACCAACCATGTTGTTTACTTAGTGTGTGTGTGTGTGTGTGTGTGTGTAATCTTTAGGGTTTTCCATATACCAGATTATATCATTTGCAAAAAGATTATTTTACTTATTCCTTTTTAATTTGGTTACCTTTTATTTCTTTTTCTTGACTAGCTGCTTTGGCTACAACTTCAAAATAGGAGTGGTAAAAACAGGAATCCATGTCTTGTTCCTGGTCTTAGAGGAAAAGCTTTCAGTCTCTCACCATTGAGTATGATGTTTGCTATAGGTTTTTTATATGACTTTTATTATGTTGAGGTAGTTTTCTTTTAGTCCTAGTTTATTGAGTGCATTTTTCACAAAAAGGTGTTGAATTTTATCAAATGCTTTCTTTTGTCAATTGAGATGATCGTGGTTTTTTCCCCTTCATTTAATTAATGTGGTATATTAAAACTTTTTTTAAATATTTTATTTATTTTTGATACAGAGAGACACACAGCATGAGAGGGGGAGGGACAGAGAGAGAGAAGGAGACACAAGACAGGAAACAGGCTCCAGGCTCTGAGCTAGCTGTTAGCACAGAGCCCAACGCGGGGCTCGAACCCACGAACGTGAGATCTGACCTGAGCCGAAGTTGGAGGCTCAACCGACTGAGCCACTCAGGCGCCCCTCATTAATGTGGTATATTATGATTGATCTCTGAATCTTTTTTAAAATTTTTTTTAATGTTTTATTTATTTTTGATACAGAGAGAGACAGAGCATGAGAGGGGGAGGGGCAGAGAGAGAAGGAGACACAGAACTGGAAGCAGGCTCCAGGCTCTGAGCTAGCTGTCAGCACAGAGCCTGACGCGGGGTTCAAACCCACGAACGTGAGATCTGACCTGAGCCGAAGCCAGAGGCTTAACCGACTGAGCCACCCAGGCGCCCTGATCTCTGAATCTTGAATCGCCCTTGCATTCCATGAATAAATTCCACTTGGTGATGGTGTGTAATACTTTGAATATTTTGCTGATTTTGGTTTGCTAGTATTTTGTTGAAGAGTTCTGTGTCACTTACCATAGGGATATTGTTCTGTAGTCTTCTGGTAGTATCTTTGTCTGGGTATGGTACAAGGTTAATGCTGGTCTTGTAGAATAAGTTAGGAAGTTTTCTCTCTTTAATTTTTTGGAAAAGTTAGTTCTTTTTTAAATGGTAGAATTTGTAAAGAAGCTGTTGGGTCTGGGCTTTTCTTTGATGGAGATTTTAAAATTACTGATTCAATCTCTTTACCATTTATAAGTCTGTTCAGGTTTTCTATTTCTTTGTGATTTAGTCTTGGTAGGTTTTGTGTTTCTTTTTTATAATTTTCATTTTCATTTCAGTAATTTGAATCTTCTTTTTCTTAGTGCATCATAGCTACAGGTTTGTAATTTTGCTGATCTTTTTGAAAAATGAACTTTTAAAAAATTTTTGAGAGAGAGAGAGAGAGAGAGAGAGAGAGAGAGAGAGAGAGAGAGAGAGCGCGCGCATGCAAGTAGGGGAAAGGGGCAGAGTGAATCCTAAGCACGCTCCATGCTCAGTGCAGAGCCTGGCCTAGGGCTCAATCCCATGAGCCTGGGATCATGACCTGAGGTGAAATCAAGAGTCAGATGCTCAACTGGCTGAGCCACGCAGGCATCTTGAGAAACCGTTTCATTTATCTTCTCTATTGTTTTTCAGTTCTGTTTTGTTTATCTCTAACATACGGTTTTTTCTTCAATCTTTCTTCTTTCAGTTCCTCAGAGTCAATAATTTCCATTGTCTTCTCTTCAAGTACAGTATCCCTTTCTTCTGCCTAGTCAAATCTGCCTTTGAATCCCTCTGGTGAATTTCTCATTTTAGATATTGTACTTTTCACCTCCAGAATTGGGGGGGGGTGGTTTCTTAGGTTATCTAGCTATCTATTGACATACCCATTTGACTCATACGTCATTTTCTTGAACTTCCCCCACAACTTCCTTTAGTTTTTTGAGCATCTTTAAGGCAGCTGTTTTAAGATCTGTCTAGTTTATCTGCAATCAGGTCTTTTTCACAGACTTGTTTTTAAGTTTCTGTTGATTCACTTTTTTCTTTGGAACGGGCCATGTTTCCCTGTTTCTTTGCATGCCTGGTGATTTGTTTAAAACTACACACTGAAATCTAATAATGTGGTAACTCTGGAAATCAGTTACTAGCCCGGCCCCCTCTCCCCCCCCTCTCTGCCCAGGGTTTGCTGGGGATTTGATGTTGTTATTGTTTTTGTATTTGGTTGTTGCGGGCTGTCTCTGTGCTGAGGGTAAGCCAGAGGTATAAACTTAAGGTCTCCTCAGGTCTTTTCTGAGTCTTTCCCCTGGCATGCATGGTCACTTTCTGACCATTTATACAGTTGCTTTTGAATATCCTAGTTTTTGATGTCTGGCTCCCAAAAAGAACAATATTTGAATGGGGAGGGGGAAGGCACTAGCCCTTTAAATCCACTGGAAGTCACTGCAGCCCAAGAAGGAAGGGCTTGCAGCAATGAAGGAAGCGAAATTGACAACTTTAACCACAATTTGCCACCCAATCTTCCTCCGGAAGTTGGAGCCTTGGTAGACTCCAGAGTTCTACAAAAGTTGCATGAAATTCTGCCAGCATAATGGCTGTCCAGGTCAGGACATGGATTCCAGGTGCCTCCTCTCTGACATCTTCCCGGCATCCTCTCTACAGGCTTCATTCCATCTCACAAGGTTCAGTACACAATGCTCTCAATATTATTCTAAGTATTTTCTATTCCCTAAACGGTGCCTTCTTTGATCAGTGAGTTATTTTAAAGTGTGTTTTAAAATTTCCAAACCTACAGGCTTTTTCCCTCCAGGTTATTTTTTTATGGTCCTTTGATTATGTTGCAGACACCATCTGTATGATAGCATTCCTTTGGTATTTATATTTATAAGTATTCCATGTGCTCAAGAAAACAAACATTCCTTGAAAGTTGGGTTAAGATTTCTAAATAGAGCTATCAAATAAAAAAAATAGAAAACCTGGTTAGATCTATAATGAAAGGGGCTGAACTGGTAGCCAACTCAAAAGAATGGTATTAGAGAAGCAGAAAAACCAAGGAATTATGTTCTCTGTCTGCATTAAGGAGAATTGGCAAATCTTTTTTTTTTTTTAACAGAAACATAAAGCTTTTTATAAGCAGTCCATATAGAAACTGGGAGAAGAAAACTACAACATGCTTTGTGGTAGAAATGATTTGACATAAAAATTTATTTATTTGATCATATTTTTAAAAGCAGGGCAGGATCACATTCATTTCCTTCACAATATCACTGGAAACAGATTGGACTTCTGAGCCCCTAGTTTGCTCTGGAAACTTCCAAAGAGCTGACCACTAGCAGCCTAGCAAGCCTCTTCCTTCCCTTCCAGGCTCCCCACCTCTGCCAGGGGCGCAGGTGACAAAAGATGCTAAGAAAACAGCATGTGGTTGAGCTTGCTTAATCTGTTTCACTTCCTTCGAAGGCAATAGGGTAACTGGCTTATTCTTTATCTGAAGTCACTGAGTAAGAAAACAGGTTTCAAAAAGAGAATGGAGGGAAGTTTCCAGGGTAGAGAAGTTCCCCAAGTTAGGAATAGAAAGATGAACTCAGAACTTAACCTGTTTGTCCCTTCTGCTGATCGGAGAGAGAGATGCTAGCCAGGGATCTCAGATCTCTGATCCACTGAGACATCAGTACAGGCACTCAGTTCCTTTGATTAAAATGTGTGGGAAAAGCCAGCTCTGAGTAGAGAAGTAGTTTATTACAATGATGGCGCTATAAGAGGAAAATCAAAGCAGCAAAGAGAAGACAGTTTTGCCCAATCTCCTGAGGTCACTTCACTCCTGTCAGCTTTATAGTCCAGCCGAAGTCAACTGGGAGAGTACCGAGTGGTAAGTTGGGCAGATAAATAAGTAGACCACCTTCTGGATTTGTAGACCATTTCAGATCTTTCTGGATCCCCAGCATCGTTATCTGCAGAAAAGCGTCAAAGGGAGAGAGCTACACTGGGCCAGGACAGGGCAGACCGGCTAACGGGGGAGCCGAACTGGGGGAAAACTGGGGCAGAAGGGGAGAAATAGAGATGACCTCCAACTCCTTTAAAAAAAGGCTATCCCTTAGAAAGGACTGACTGAGAGGCCCCTTACCTGTGTAGCTGAGGTAGTTACAGGGGATACGAGGCTTAAGACTCCATTTTCTGGCCAGTGCAGGAAAATGGCATAAACCGTTGTTTCTCTTGAGGTATACCTGGGGGAAAAAAAGAAACATCATTGTCAGAAATACCTGGCTTTATAAAGTTACCCTGACCCGTAACCGTAAACATCTCCCTTTTAGGGGCACCTGGGTGGCTCAGTCGGTTGAGTGTCCAACTTTGGCTCAGGTCATGATCTCACGGTTCGTGGGTTTGAGCCCCACATCGGGCTCTGTGCTTATAGCTAGTTCAGAGCCTGGAGCCTGTCTTTGGATTCTGTCTCTCCCTCTCTCTCTGACCCTCCCATGCTTGCACTGTCTCTCTCTTTCAAAAAATAAATAAAACATAAAAAAAATTAAAACAACAACAACAAACATCTCCCTTTTAGTTATCTACTGATTACAAGACCTTGAGTCTGTCCCTGTCACTGGAAGCGCTACTAACTCGGATACCAGCTAAGCTCTGCGGGAAGAAAACAAAGCACTCTTGTAAGACTTTCTGGTGATCTCGTCCATTTTCCTGCTCTACTGGGCTAGAAATTTTCTTCAAATAATTTTAACACTTACACTAGTTTATTTCACATTGAAGCCATTTCCCTTATCATTCAAATCTTTTTTCAACCCCAAATCCGTGGGAGGATAGCAGAGGATTTAACAAGGGCAAGATGTACAATCAAAATGCATTTGTTCAGGGGCGCTTGGGAGGCTCAGTCGGTTAAGCGTCCAACTTCAGCTCAGGTCATGATCTCCGTTTGTGGGTTCGAGCCCCGCGTAGGGCTCTCTGCTGACAGCTCAGAGCCTGGAGCCTTGTCTTGGGATTCTGTGTCTCCCTCTCTCTCTGCCCCTCCCCTACTCATGCTCTGTTTCTGTCTCAATAATAAATAAACAAATTAAAAAAAAAGATGCATTTGTTTGGAGAGGTCACCAGGCTTAGAGAAGAGGATGAGAATCACTAAATAGAAATTCACTCAAAATGGAAGGGTGAATGTGTTTTCCCCCATCCAAAGACCTATGCCCTGTGGGGTAACATTTGCAGGTACCTTTCACGGCACACTTTGGCTGTACACGCGGGGCACGCTCTTGGGCACTTTGCATGAGTCATCGCACTTAACCTCCACGACAACTCCAGGAAGTTAAGTGTCTTCACCCCACTTCGCACTTGAAAAACACAGGCCTGAGATCAAGTAACTAGATCTGAAATTCCGAGTTTGAATCACAACCTCTCCACTAGTTCGCTTTGTGATCCGAGGCAAAGTATAGAACTGCCCTGCGCCCCCTTCTCCCGTGTAACATGGGGATAACAACAGCATCCGCTCGGTGGGGCTGTGGAAGGCGTTACGTGACTGGGAAGAACTTGGCTTGGAGCCTTCCACACTGTAGGTGCTGTGCAGGTACCGGCTGTTACTATTTTTAGGAGCTGGGGTAACAGGTTCAAGTATATTAACAGATGCTTTGTAGCTCCCTCTTTCACCAAGCCCACCGCGCCTCTCACCACATATCCTGGTGGTGTCATACACACATTGGGGGACAAACTTAAGAGCAAAAGAATGGCTCTGGGGTTTCCTCAATCGAGATGGCTTCCAGCCTGGCTTGTAACCCTGCGGACCCGGGGAGACGCCGGCTCGGGCCGGGCCGCAGTCCTGCTCCCGCACGCCGCGGAGGACACGCTCACCACACAGACGTCGTGTTCTTTTCCAGCTGCACCCTCCAGGGCTTAGAGGAATAGACGGCCTCCCCGTGGATGCTCAGCCACTTCCCAACAGCAAGAAGCCTTTCTTGGAAGATGGGAACGATGAGTCCGTCTTTGGTGGGTCCGATGTTGAGAAGGTAGTTGCCTCCCAAGCTTACTGTCTGAACCAGCTCCTGGAGAGCAGAAAACAGTGTGACCCTAGCTACGAGCGCCACGCCCAGTGTGGTGCACACGGGCATTAGGACAAGAAAAAGAACCTAGGGCACATTTTCTCCTTTGGTGAATATCCTTTACCCTTTTGAAAATGCTATATGTTTTTTGTCATTATAAGAGCAGGACCGGCTTATATGAGGAAAGTGAAAAAATCCTGCTACGAAGAAGTGAAGAAACAGGTGAACTTGGATTCCAGGGAGTGACCATGGCCGCTTCCGGGTCAGACTGCACTTCCCCCGGTGCAGTACGCAGTGGGAAGGTCATGGGCCAGAAGCACGAAGTGTTCTGCAGGGAAGGGGAGGACAAAGCACTTGGCTGTGAAGTGATCACATGGAGCCTCATAGAGAGAGTATGGGGATAAGACAAGAGAGACTTTGAGGGGGACACTTCGGGGACATGGAAGAGGTCTGCAGAAATAGGGACACTCTGTATGAAATGGACTATGTAGGCTGGGTGGCTCAGTGGGTTAAGTGTCCGACTTCGGCTCAGGTGATGATCTCACAGTTCATGGGATCAAGCCCTGTGGTGGGCTCTGTGCTGACAGCTCACAGCCTGGAGCCTGCTTCGGATTCTGTGTCTCCCTCTCTCTTTGTTCCTCCCCTGCTCACGCTCTGTCTCTCTTTCACTCTCAAAAAATAATAAACATAAGAAAAAAGAAATGGGCTACATAAATGTATATGCTGCCTCTTGGGACAACATGTGGTAAAAAAATATATTCTTCACGGCTTTTGGAGTGGGGTGGGTGTGTGTGTGTGTGTGTGTGGGTGTGGGTGTGTGTGTGTGGGTGTGTGTGTGTGGTTGTGTGTGGGTGTGTGTGTGTGGGTGTGGGTGTGGGGGTGTGTGTGTGTGGGTGTGGGTGTGGGGGTGTGGGTGTGTGTGTGGGGGTGTGTGTGTGTGTGTGTGTGTGTGTGTGGGTGTGTGTGTGTTTACTATGACCTCAAACAGGTGCATTTCAAGGAGGCCCAGAAAAATTATGCCGACACTCATAAAATTTAAAAAAAAAAGAATTTGTTACATACCTCAAAGATACGACACCACCAGCTCTTGATACTCCCTTCTGGTCTTTTTCTGATGCGTGGAAATATATTTTATATAGCTGTGATAATTCATAACTTATTTTTTCTCGCAACCCCTAGGCACTGACCCAACATTACATTCATAAACATTTTAATGGTTAAGGAAAATCCCCAAATCTACTTAAATGTCCCTTTATGGCTGCAAGAAATGAAAAGAACCCACATGTCCAACTGCAAATAACGCTGGGAAGAACAGCTCTGTACGTAAACTTTCCCTCTGTAATTACAACGATGTCCTGAGGACAGGTGTCCTTGGGTGTGTTCAGTGACCCAGCGGGTTCGGGCGACCGCACGTCCATCCAGGGCGCTCCCCCCACGCTTAGTCGGGAGGCAGGTCTGCGAGAGCAGGGAGCACACGCCTAACTCGTAAGTGCTCTTACCGAAATGATCTCGCGCTCGGCTGCAACGTCAAACACCGCCATGTCGCGACGGTAGCCCCAGGAGACCTTGTCTATGGAGGTGCACATTTCCCACTTGTGACCCGGCAAGCTCTCGGGCTTGAATTTATCCTGGCAGTTGTAGTACCCGCCATGGTGACAGGAACAGTTCTGACCCCATCGGTCATTTACCACGACCTCGTCCTAAAGGAAGAAAGAGGGCTGGGTCATAGTGCAGTTTGGTAAATTAAGTACGTTTTCGGACAGCAGCAACAGACTTGGCCTAGAACAGTGGTTCTCAGTGGGGGGCTGTTTTGCTCTGGAGACTTCTGGCAAAGTCTAGAGACAGATGCCACAATTGGGGCGGTGCCGCTGCTACCTAGTTGGTGGAGCTGGGCTGCTGTTAAACGTCTCACAACAAACAGGGCGGCCGGCTCACAGCAGAACACTGTCCGGGCGGGGAAACCCTGCTGGGGCCGGATGCAATGTCAGAGCCGGGAGCGCTGGAAGCTCGTCTGGGAAACCGCTTCTTCTACAAGGGAGAAATGGACACACTTGCCAAGGTCACAGCCCTGGGCAGGGTTTCAGGAAGCTGGGATTGGGAAGCACGTACGTGAACCCAGCCCAAGACGCTTTCCACTGTGTGACCCGGACTTCCTTTCCCTAGGTAAAGGAACGTTAACAAATACTCTTGTCCTTCCTTCAAATCTTGGCTGAACTCTGAGAAGTCATTACGCAGATTATCTCCACGTTGATGATTAGTACCCCCACGATGCTCGTGCTGGCGTATCCAAGGTGAACACAACAGTTCCTGTCCTTAGAGATCCAGCAGAGACTAGCTGAGGACACAGATATGTGGCCAATACACAGCATAGCAGATCTAATTGCCTAACTTAAAGGGGGAACACTGATCCGGGAGTGAGTGTTTCTTAGTTCTAGGAAAGAATATAAATTGTCAGGAGCCAGATTTAGTTAACACTTAACTAATATTTATTATGCGCCTACCTGGTTATGTACCGTTCTTGGGGTTGGGGATATAGCAATGAAGAGACCCAAAACCTTCCCCTCAGAAAGCTGACCCTTTAGTGAGAGAAGCAGTTAAGAAACAAGGTCAGTGACATCTGAAAAATGTGAAGCCAGGTAAGTGCTAAGGCAAAGAGCCAGCAGGGAGACAGGGGCGTGCTGCCATTTCAGAGAGGGTGACGAGGAGGGCTGCACAAAACAGATGAGCTCTGGGGCAAGACTGGGGAGGCGTAGGAGGGAGCCGCGTGGGAATTACGGACAGAAGGAACAGTAAGGAACAGGGATTTCTCCTAAAAGTACTTTCCCAGGATACGCATAGCTCCGAAATAACCCTCCTTCCTAATGCACGAGAAAGTGTGGAACAAGAGTGCGCAGAACGGGCTGCGCCGCGTCCCGCCCGCGGGTGCACATCTGGGCCGGCCCAGCCCCAGCATCCTTGCGGGAAGCCCGCGAAGCCGCACCACTAAGTCCCTCCACGTTGGGCAAATCCCAGAAAACCCCTCTTCATCTGTATCTGTCACACAGGTTCTTCCCTTTTTACTTTCTAAATTTACTAACAGTTACCCAGTAAGATCCTTAGAGGTTTCTGAATCTACCAAGATAGCTCAGTACAAACTGGTCTTATACTTGAGTTTTTCTTTAAAATCCACAACAAATCCAGAATACGTAAAAGTATTACGTTTTTGTCCAGTGAAGACTCCAGCGGGGAGAGGAGGAGGGCAAGGGGGAGGGGAGAGGGAGGCAAAGTTCCCTCAAAAATTTGGATAGAAGGGAAATGAAATTTCCCTGAGACTTAAACTACATGGCCAACATAGACTAGGTGCAGTCATAAAAATATGTATCTTATTCCCATCATTTAATTTTGTATGTTCTGTCTATTAATTTGGGGGGGGGTCTGTTTTTTCATTTATAATGTTCGGGTGCTTACTAGTTTATTTCACTTTCTCTAAGTCTCTGGGATTTCTACATACTGCTTCTGTTCTACTACTTAAATTTAACAAGATGTAAACCTCTGTTGTCAAAATCAAGAATTAAAGGTGGCTCCGTCTGTTGAGCATCCGACTTCAGCTCAGGTCATGATCTCGTGGTCTATGAGTTTGACCCCCGTGTCGGGCTCTATGCTGACAGCCCAGAGCCTGGAGCCTGCTTTGCATTCTGTGTCTCCCTCTCTCTCTCTGCCCCTCTCCCACTCATGCTCTCTCTCTCAAAAATAAATAAATATTAAAAAAATTTTTTTAAATCAAGAATTAGAGAAGAAAAAGAAAAGCTTATGCTCTAAGGAACGGGGAGGGGAGGCGAAACCTTTACTAGCCATGAAGTCCCTGGTCCCTACCACCTCCGTGCTGCTATTAGTCTTTATTATTGTTGCTGCTGTCACTGTTACAACTCCAGATCTTGGCTCCTTACTCTTTCTTTTCTCATAACAGACAAATAAAAGAGAAGTCATACAGTCACATGCCTTGACCGGGCTATCATTGTAGAGCCAAGAAAGAAACTCTGTAGAGTTCCAGTAAGTATCAGGACATTCCCACTCTCCGTCAGACCAAATCAAGTCAGGTTCATACCTGAAAGATACACAATTGGGAAAGTTTATCATCTGAATCTGTTCACAGTAAGGTCTTACGGATCTATTTTGCAACAAACATTTAAAAAATGTCTCCCATTTTGAAAGTACCATAAAATTCCCTGGTGCAGAGAATGGGGAAAACTAGAGACAAAACAACAACTATAACTGTTATGGGTTCTCTCACGTAACTGCTGGGGTTTTTTAATGTTTTATTTATTTTGATACAGAGAGAGAGCAAGCATGAGAGGGGGAGGGGCAGAGAGAGAGGGAGACACAGAACCGGAAGCAGGCTCCAGGCTCTGAGCTAGCTGTCAGCACAGAGCCCAACGCGGGGCTCGAACCCACAAACGTGAGATCTGACCTGAGCCGAAGCCGGAGGCTCAACCGACTGAGCCACCCAGGCGCCGCACATAACTGCTGTTTAATACACAACATTCTGGTATACTTCCTCCTAATCTTTTTACAATGTCTTCTGAAAAAAAAAGTTGTAATCAGTACATATACAGTTTGGTTTCCTTTTGGCAACTACTTCCAATCAAAAGAGTGGTGCTCTAGAACTATAGGATTAAGGCATCTGCTTTTAAGATGTATTTAGAGTTTGAGGGCACCTGGGTGGCTCGGTTGGTTAAGCGTCTGACTTCAGCTCAGGGCAGGATCTCATGGTCCGTGAGTTCAAGCCCCGCCTCGGGCTCTGTGCTGACAGCTCAGAGCCTGAAGCCTGCTTCGGATTCTGGTCTCCCTCTCTCTCTGCCCCTCCCCCACTCTCACTTGGTCTCTGTCTCTCAAAAATGAATAAATGTTAAAAAAAAAAAATCCTGAACTATTCCACCAAAATCATTGTTCTGGACAACTACCATAGCTTCAACTATAAAGGATCTTCTGGGTCCACTTGAGCCACATGCTGACACTCTGAGCTCCATGTGGCGTGAGCGTGCGCACACGCACTGGTAGGTAAGCATGATTATTCCCATTTGGAGAGCAAGCTCCTGCCGCTCAGCAGGGCAGTGTGTTTTAGGTGGCAAAGCTCGTAAGTAATGGGAGCTGGAGCTCAACTGCAGGTATCCCCGACGCCTGATCCCAGGCTGTGCTCTGTAAGCAGGACGGCACGCAGACTTTAGGAGAAAGACCGCCTGAATGCAGATGGTCTGCGTATCACTGTGTGCGAGAAGACGGTACGTGGCACTTTGTACGCACTGCCTGTTAGTTTTCACGACAATCCTGCAGTGTCTGTTACCCTCATTTCACAGCTAAAGACACTGAGATCTAGAAAGATTAAGGAATTTGTTCAAGGCCATGGAGTCAGCAAGAAAAACAGCTGGACTTCAGGTCCAGTTCTGTCTGACTCCAAACCTCTGTGGGTCTCTTACGGCTGTACTATTTCCTTAGGGAAGTCATCTGGGTGCAAGGAGTTTTGTTTTGGTTTTGGTCTAAATGAGAGTCTGGACAGAGATGGCTGGTAGGGTTTTAAAGGCCCACCATCCCCTGCAAGATAGCAGGGGGTGTGAGAAGGGCAAACTAGAAATAAAACATGCTTCGGGCGCCTGGGTGGCTCAGTCGGTTGAGCATCCAGCTTTGGCTCAGATGGTAATCAAGGGTTCGTGGGTTCGAGCCCCGCATCGAGCTCTGTGCTGACAGCTCAGAGCCTGAAGCCTGCTTCGGATTCTGTGTCTCCCTCTCTCTCTGACCCTCCCCTGCTCACACTCTGTCTTTCTCTCTCTCTTAAAAAAAATAAATGAAACTTAAAAAAAAAAAAACATGCTGCAGACTAGGGACAAACCCCGATGTGAAAGTGGTGTCATTGTAATGCTAATAATGACGACGCCACCCTGATTCTGGTACAGGCAAGGTGACAGGACACTTCTCACATATTATTCGGAGCCCTATATAAAAGGCATTATTTCCCTACTTTAGAGTGAGAATCTGAGGCTCAGAAGGGTAGTCATGTAAGGCTTGGAACAAGAGGCAGGATTCAAACGCAAATCTGCCCGATGCCAAGTCCAAGGCAGGGTCCTTTGGGCCTGTTGTCCCTCCACAAGGTCCGACAAAGAAAACAGCATGTGAAGGGGGATGGAAGTTTTGACTCAACCACCATCCTAAGTTTTGTATATAAGGCAATTATGACCACCTTACAGGAGGTTTGAGAAGCAGAAGACGAAAAAAATATATTGTCTTAATACAAAGCAAAGTCATAAGCCCCACCCCACCCCCCATTTTGTTTTTACCTGTAAACAAGGTCATACAGTTCCGGCATTGTTTTTGCACGGACAAAATGCTGCGTTTTGCAGCCATTTTTCTTATCAAGTAGGTAGAGTGGGTGGAACCATTCTAAAAGTGAGTGATAGAGTCCATAACGCATGTTCCTGAAACAGAAACAGAACAGCACTTGTCCACTAAGCAAAGAAAAATAATTTAGTTTAAGAAAAATCAGCGGCAGCATTTTACATCTCGGTGAAACTCACCCGTGAGGGTGTGCTTGGCAGTGGGATCCCAAACCTTTTCCTTAAATTATGTCTTATCATTAGTGTAAACAAGACATCGGGTTTTTGATAATACACATGACTACTTTTTATATATAACTGTCTTAACACCAAATGTTATTTAAACCCTCTTTTATCTATGTCCATTATCTCAGTAATGACACAGAGTTCTTTTTTAAAGACTGATTTCTCTGCCCACCATAAGAATACATATTGTGCAGACACTGGAAAACAGAAAAAGGTACAAAGAATATCCAAAATCTGATCACTCTGAAACAATCACTAACATTTTCTATGTAGTTGAAATTAATGAATATAGGTTTACTGTTTCATTTACCTAAAATTTACTAATAGTTCTTAACATTGAAAGGTTAACAAAAATGAAAAAGGGTCAAAGTGACCTATTTTCGTACATACACAATAAAACTTGTTTTGCGTTACAAATGCTGAGTGTCACAGAAATGCTACACTGCAGTAAGAAGTAAGAACACTGCCACAGCACAGATAAGGCAGAAAGAATCAGAGTTAAGTGTTTCATCATATGACTTGGGGCCTAACTAGTTACAAAGAAGGTCAAAATCAAGGATGGTAAAATCCAGATCTAATCTACATCTCAGAGTTATACAGCAGGACTCTGAGCCAAGCACAGCAATGGGAGACTGAATACCGACCAGGTGACCAGAGTTGGTCAACACTTCCTTCACGGCCCACACAGCATTTTAGGCTTTGCGGACCTCATGGTCTCTATCTCAACTCTGAAATTATAGCTTGAAGCAGCCACAGACAGAACACATAAATGAGTGGGCATAACTGTGTTCCAATCAACCTTTATTTACACAAACAGGCAGCTGCCTGCCCCTTAAACAGGGCATCATTACCAAATCACAAATGGGCAGGATTGGGCAGGGTACAAATACCACTTTTCCTCTCTATAGGCAAACATACCTAGAACTGTAGCGTACAAAACCAGGATAATGGGGTTCAAAGCCCACCTCTGCCATTTCCTAGCTCTTTGATCTTGGGAAGTTACTTTTTATTTTTTAATGTTTATTTATTTATTTATTTATTTATTTAGAGAGAGCACCAGCAAGGGAGGGGCAGAGAGAGGGAGAGAAAATCCCAAGCAGGCTCCGAGCTCTCAGCACAGAGTCTGATGCGGGGCTCAATTCCAGAAACTGTGAATTCATGACCTGAGCTGAAATCAAGAGTCTGACACTTAACTGACTGAGCCACCCAGGCGCCCCTTGGGAAAGTTACTTCTTATTATGTTGACAAATATTAGGGAACATTAATTAGAATCAACCAAGCGGCTCCTTACCTCACTTTTTTGTCTGCTCTAACTGTCCTTTTCAGTTAGTTCTGTCTTGATTACTGTTCATCCAAACTTTCTCTGAATGCCTGCAAAGGTCTATGTTGACAGCTAAGGGGACACAGAGATGACAGACCCAGTCCTTCATCAGCCACTAAAATAGGCCTTGGGTTCCAAGGACTTCCAGAGAGAATCCTTCACAGAATGCAAAGGAGGCATTGTGGTCTAGCCGGGTGTCCTTCACCTATACAAGGCCGTGAACTTCTCTCACTGGGTATCCTTCACCTATACAGGGCCGTGAACTTCTCTCACTGGGTATCCTTCACCTATACAGGGCCGTGAACTTCTCTCACTGGGTGTCCTTCACCTATACAGGGCCGTGAACTTCTCTCACTGGGTGTCCTTCACCTATACAGGGCCGTGAACTTCTCTCACTGGGTGTCCTTCACCTATACAAGGCCGTGAACTTCTCTCACTGGGTATCCTTCACCTATACAGGGCCGTGAACTTCTCTCACGAAAAGTTTAGTATGAAAAGTACTGAGCATCAAGCATGGTTAGTTCAAAGGCCAGAGCCCTAATGCAAACTTAGACTACGCACAAAGTGGAGAGAAAGGATATATTAAAAGAGATGAAACAGCCATCATCTGTAGATACATACTTACCTCTTGCGGACAGCGTTTCCCAGCTCACCAACCAAATCGCGATGGGGACCCAGGTCCTGAGAGTTCCAGTTCCAAGACACAGAACTCGGCCAGTTAGTGAAGCCTTCGTGATGCTTTGTTGTCAGGACTACGTATCTGTGGACATCAAAGCTACGTGAGCAAAGGGAAGCAGGTGGCGGACCGCAGGCATGAACTTAACCAGGCTGCCTGAGGGTTTTACAATGGTCAGGAGAACTTGATTACAGGTAATGTACTCACATGACTGACGGCATTAGCGACACCCAGGGAGTTGCTGCAGTCACAACTCCCCTTGGGGAGTTCTAGGCATGAAAGCAAACATAAGGAAAACAAGTCTTGAGTCCCCACCCAAGGAGGAGGCCCAGAGGGCAGGCAGGAGTAGGTGAGGGAAAAGAAGGGCACCTTAGCTCTCTGGTTCCGGAAGTAGCAGATGATAGAAAAATACAGGCAAAGGCCGCCTGCATTGCCTCTCACTCACAGAGGTGACCAAAGACTAAAAGAACAGGGGAGAAAAGTGAAGGGTTGAAATAACAACCAAATCACTCAACATTTCATCTGCTTTAATGGTAGAAAAACAGAGGAAGCCTGCAAGTGATCATCTATTGCTGGCCGCGGCACGGAGCTCCAAGACTTTAAGGGCCAGACAGTACTTCGGCCTTTGGGGCCCCATTTCTCTCCGTAGCATATTCTTCTTTTCATTTTATTTCTTTTTTTATTTTTTATTTATTTTTGAGAGACAGAGAGAGCCAGTGCAAGCAGGGGAGGAGCAGAGAGAGAGGGAGACACAGAATCTGAAGCAGGCTCCAGGCTCTGAGCTAGCTGTCAGCACAGAGCCCGATGCCAGTCTCAAACCCACAAACTGTGAGATCATGACCTGAGCTGAAGTCAGACGCTCAACCAACTGAGCCACCCAGGCGCCCCTTTTTCTTTTTAAAACTCTTTTACAATGTAAAACTCATTCATCTCTCATTGGGACTTACAGAAATAGGCAGAGGACCCATCTCTTTGGCCACAGTATGCAGACCCCTAATGTGGTGGAAAGTACCTTCTCCTTAGAGTCATGAGATTTGGATGTAGGACATTGGTTTCCTTCCTCTGTCTGGGCTAATCACCTGGGCCACTAAATAAAGGGGTCTGGACAAAGGATGTCTCCCAGGTTTTAATTTTTTGTCATTTGTAAGTTACGGATCTGCAAGGCTCTTTTTAGACAGCGACCACCACTCCATTTATTCAAGCCTTATATTCCCATACATTTATTCACAAACGCTATTAAATGTCAGCTGTAATTTTCCCTTGGTACAAAAGAACTTGTCCGAGACAAACTAAAACGCAGAAGATGACAGAGGAGGTAGGTAAGGGTGGAAGACCCCTCCCAGTCCCCATTCTTACCCTCTTCCAACCTGCTTCCCTGCTGGCCAAGCTAATTCTTCTAGAAGCTGAAGGGCACCATCCCCTGACATCACACCTGACTTCACATACTGCCCTCATGGATTAGTCCTTCAGGATTGGCCCCAGCCTTTAACAGCTTCTCCCTTCCCCATTTCAGCATGCCAACTCCCACTTCTCTGAATCAGGGTACCCAGGCCCCAACAGTTGTCAAAATAGTTCAGACATTTCCTGAGCACTTTCTGTGCGCAGGGCATTGAGAAGAGCAGGTGACTGGGAACTGGTACCGTTGTCCAAACGGACTGCACACCAGCACTCCCTCCCCCTCCCTCTTCCTGGGAGATATTAAGGCTGGAAGGAACTAAATACACCCCCTTTGTGTCACCACGGAAGGAGGCTGCAGGGAGGTGACAAAACTCCAGACCACTGGATTAAAATTGTGGAATCTTGATTGCCTCGTTAACCTGGAAGGACATTAGGTATCACACAGCTCAATCGTCTCATCAACACGAGGGCTTTCCAGCCCACCATCTCCCTGAAAGCTTTATTTTCTTCGAACCCCCCGGCAGACGCGCCTTCTCCTCGTGATCAGACGTGCCACTTTCAGTTCTGCATCCTTCAGGAGGCAAATCACAGGCCCCAGGGGTACCAGGGGTACCTTAAGTCAGCCGGGCAGCTGTGTGACCCCGGGGCCAGCCGCCTCGCCCCCGCTCAGGGCCCACCGCCCAACGTCAGCCCGAGCCGGGAACGCGAGCTCCGCCGGCCCCCGCGGCGACACTCACTTGGCCCCTGCCGCCAGGAAGAGGTCGGCCCAGGTGTCCGGGTGGAAGAAGCGCGCGGTGAACTGCGGCCCGAAGTCGGCGTAGCTGAAGCCGGGCGGGTAGTGGTCGCTCATGAACTGCTTGTACTGCGGCAGCCCCTCGCCCTTCCAGTGCCACCAGAACCACTCGCTGCCCCAGGCCGGCACCGAGAACACGCCCCAGTGCACGAACACCCCGAACTTGGCCTTGTCGAACCACTCCGGCAGCGGCCTTGAGTCCAGACTCTCCCAATCTGGGGTGTAGCGGCGCCGACGCGGGACCCCGCGCATACATTCGCCCCGGAGCAGCAGAAGCACCACCAGCCCGGCGCCCACCGCCCCCGACTTCATCTCGGAGAACCGCGCCGCAGCTGCCTCCGAGCCACCTCTCTGCCTCTTAACGCGCAGGCGCGGGCCTCCCGGTTCCGCTCACTCTAACTAATGATTGGCTTGGAAGGGAAAGGGGGCGTGTCAACCTAGGGGGCTTGGCGACTGTCTTCCCCTTCGGCGCGGCCGTTCCTGCAGCGCCCTCTGGCGTTCAAATGGAAAATAACGCAAAGCGTCGTTGACCGAGATCCGCAGTGGGTGCAAGGGTACTTGAAGAGTCACAGCAGGGTTAAGTCGTGAGGGTGTGGAAGGCCCGGTGAGTACTGAGAGCTGGAACTAGTGCATTTGTCGTCATTGGCAGCCGTAGGGGACTTTTTGAACATTAGTGCAGAAGAGCAAGCCTGGAAGCAGGAATACCAGATGGAAGGACAGTGACAGCCCAGGCAGAAATTCAGGGTAGAGGGATGGCGGAAGCATTACCAGGGAAGAAGAGGGGGAAGAGCGGGCCCTGAGGAGAGAGGAAGAGACTCTGAGAACACTGTGCCGTCTAATATTTATTGAACTTGCTTTCCGGACTCTGAGGCAGTTCAAAGAGTGTAATATCTAATTGGAAAAATGAGACTCTAACGGGTAGGGGGATGGGCTACATGGGCAAGGGGCATTGAGGAAGACACTTGTCAGGATGAACACTGGGGGTTATGCATAGGGGATGAATCACTGGAATCTACCCCTGAAATCATTATTGCACTGTATGCTAACTTGGATGGAAATTTAAAAATAAATAAAAATAAACAAAACACAATGCCCGCAAACAGGCTGTCACTAAGGAACGTTTTTAGAATAGCAAGGTGAGAAAACTAAGAGCCCCAGGCCCAAGGGGTGACCGCGTCAACTTTGTCTCTCAGGGGTGTCACCAGTTCCTCCACAATTTTACATGCTGTGTGCCCAAACGGGAAGTGAGGCCATCAGGTGGGGGAAGTCCAGTGACCCCCACATGGCACAGCTGGTCCCTACGTATCAGAGGGAGCTGTGGCACAACAGAGTTTGCAGGAACTTTGGAGATCCTGGACACTATCGGGTTCCCTACTCTTCCCGTTGTATGGAGAAGGAAACTGAGAGCCTGAGAGGGGACTGGAGTCCCCGGGGAGATCACAAGGCTAGTCTGAGCCAGAGATGGGACCAGAATCCAGGTCTCCAGATGTGGGATCTGTGCCTATGCCCAGGCTGCATCTGTCTTGCACCCTAGGGTGGGGATGGGGTTGGGGTTGAAGCCTATGTTGACAGAACCAAGTACTTCCTCATCCAAGGAGGGAAAGGAAGCACAATGGCTGTTGCTGATTGAACAGCTATTTTATCTTCTGTGTTTCTTTCTCTGCAAGATTGTGTTAAAATAGTGCCTAGGACAGTAAGCATGGACAACCTCGAAAAACAAAACCAAGCCCATTTGCACACATCTTCTAGTGATCAGCGTGGGTAATGGTCTTTGACATTATGGAGCTCATCTAGGGGAAGATGAAATAGAACGCTGTGACCTTCACTTCTCCTTATTCTCATAACCAAAATGTAAATCTGCAGGGACCGGTGAGAGGCACGGTAACGGTGTGGATAAAACCGGAAGTTGGGAGACCTGCATTTTTGGCACTGGGTATCACCTTGCCTCTTCTTGGGCAAGTCTTGTCCCCTGTCTAGGCCCGTTCCCTCCTCTCAACAAGGAGGAGAGTTCTCAGTAACATCCAGGGCCCCCTTTCCCCACTTGCTCTCCTCCTCCATAAACTCTAGTTCTTAGAGCAGAAATTGAGTGTGAATGTGAAAAGAGAGAGGTAGAAAATGTGGAAGTGCAAATGATTTTTTTAAATGTTTGTTTAGTTTTGAGAGAGAGAGAGACAGAACCTGAGTAGGTGAGGAGCAGAGAGAGAGGGAGACACGGAATTCCAAGCAGGCTCCAGGCTCTGAGCTGTTAGCACCAAGCCCCTCACAGGGCTTAAACTTACAGACCGTGAGATCGTGACCTAAGTCGAACTCAGATGCTTAATCAGCTGAGCCACCCAGGTGCCCCAGTGCAAATGATTTTTAAACTCTGGTTTTATTTGTTAAACAATAAATATTTGCTGAGCATCAATTTGTGCCAGGCACTTGGACATTTTCATTGCTAAAATGAGAAAAGACACCACCAATGATTAAAGAAAGGTGTGCCCAAACTTTAAGGAACCATAAATTCACCTTTAAAATATCATGCCATGTCTTTGCCTTACAAAAAGATAGGTATCTGGGTTAAAAGAAAATTTGGTCGGGGCGCCTGGGTGGCTCAGTTCATTAAGTGTCCGGCTTCAGCTCAGGTCATGATCTCACGGTTCGTGAGTTCGAGCCCCGTGTCAGGCTCTGCACTGACAGCTCAGAGCCTGGAGCCTGATTCAGAATCTGTGTCTCCCTCTCTCGCTGCCCCTCTTCCCTCCTTCTCTGTCTCTCAAGCATAAATAAATGTTTAAAAAATTATAAAAAGAAAAGAAACTTTGATTTTCCAAAATGCTCTTCAGGAGCAGTTTGGTTCCACAGGCATTGGCCAGCCCTCTTAAGACTCCATGCTGGGTTGTCAGGGAGCACTGGAGACCCAGAGGTGAATGCACAGCTCATCTCATGGAGGGTGGAGACTAGCCAGTGACTGCCACTTAGCACAGTCCATGATATGGTCCATGACCTGGTCGATGACGGAGGGGTGGGCTTTGCCCTTGGGGGCTGTACTGAGTGGAATAATGACCACCCCCAAACCTCATGGACACTCAGAACCGGTGAGTGTTTCATTATTTGGAAATTGTGTAGATGTAATTTGTTAAATTATGATGAGGTCCTACTGGATTAGGATCTTTAGGAGGATTAGGATTAATTCAATGATTGGTGTCCTTAAGAGAAGATGCCGGGAGAGGTGGGGAGGGGAGGGCCCTGTGAAGGTGGAGGCAGAGATCGGAGCTCTGTTGTCCCAGGCCGAAGACCATCAGGAGCTCCCAGAAGTGGGAAGAAGCAAGGAAGGACACTCTCCTGGAACTTTAGAAGGAGCAGGATTCTGCTGATGCCTTGATTTGGGACTGTAGCTTCCAGAACTGTGAAAGAATACATTTCTGTTGTTTTAAGCCGCTCAGTTTGTGGGAAATTGTTACAGGAAATTAATACAGGACATAAAATGAAGTACACTGGGCAATGAAATGATGGTGAGTTAAGAGAGCAGCAATTGGATGTTACAGAAATCGAATATTATTCCTCATCAACAGAATTTGAACTAGGCCAAAAGGTCAGTGGTCAAGGGGTCAGGTTTTGGAAACTCCAGCTTTGGGTACCTGTCAGCAATGTGACCACAGGCAAGTGATTTTTGCCTCTGAGGTAGTTCCTTATCCATAAAACTAGGATCCCAAGACCCTCTTGGTCAGGTTATTGTGAAGAAATACCTCATTTGAAAGTACTCATCCTGGTGTGTGGCACATAGTAAAGGCTCAATAAAAGCCCACTGATATTTATGACCAACCTAAAGTTGCCTCACTTAATCCCTATTCACTTGACCTATCATTTCCTTCATTGTACTGCTAGTAATGATTTTCGTTAGTAGAAAATCACCATCCCACCAGAATGTAGAATGTAAGCTCCACCAGATCGGGTAAGAGTCTCATATATGGCTACAAACAGGACCTAGTACAAAGCCTGGCACGTATTTGTGAGATGGGTGCATGAAGGAATGAATGAATGAATGAATGAATGAATAGTGGACACCTTGTCTTGTAGATATTAAGTGAAGACATGTTTAATCAACATCTTTCCTTTTATTCTGTCTATGGTCCCACATAATTGCATTAGAATTCCTCTGTAATCTTCCCCACCAACACCAATTTCTCTTGCCTACTGTGTTAAGCTTCTTTGGTAGGAACCCAGCTGATATGTAAACTAAGGATGTCCGTGAATCTTCGGAAGGCTGGGGCTTCGTTCTTGCTGGAGATAACAGACTGCGGGCTGTCAGTCCCATGCCCGGCACCTAGTAAGAGAATTTCTCTCTCTTCCCACTTGCATTGTTTATTTATTATTATTATTATTTTTTTGCTATAAGGGTGTGGAGGAGACAAGAGAGGCTGAATTGAGGAACAGCTGGGAACAGTTTGGGAGCTCATGAAGTCTTAGTGAATGTCTTTCTTTTTCCTGGAGTTACGTTAGACAGGGGCACTGCTTGCTTCCAGGGGAACCAATAGGACTTCACAGGGTCAATAAAACGCTCTGAAAATTCTGTTTCGAACAGGGCCACCTGCCCCTGTGTTCCCCAGGGACCGAGGTCACAGTGACTGTGAGTGGATGTCAAGGGGGGCCATCACCCTAATAGCAAGATTCCCTGAGCTGGAAGCTTGTCAATTACCTATGAAAGAGGTGGATCAACACCCTTGAGCCCCATCATACCAAAGTTCTTGGTTCTCCGTAGGAGAGGGTGACCAGAAAGTGGGGTCTTTCATAGCCTTAGAGCCAAGGAGGCCCCGACAATTAAGCAAGAACAGGGTTGGACAGCCATCCCATCTGATACTTTGAGACCCCAGGAACAGAATCCATTCTTCTCAGATTCCATCCGTGTCCCTTGTTACTAAGCCTGAAGGCTCCATCTGGCCCCTGTGGTCTCTGGAAGATGCAAGCACTAAGCCATCTCATGGGGGAAGTTCTCCTAACCTGACGTGCACTGAGCCTGCCCAGGCCTCTTGCCCACGTTGCCTCTCCTCATGGGGCCTAGCGACCCAACAGTGTGAGTGCAAATAGGCATGGCCAGGCTACCTGCCAAGGGTGGGTGCCATCAGTCATCAGCGGAAAGGGTTAAGTGTCCAGGCCGCTGGGAGTGGCTCAAGTCAGACAATAGGGTTCAAGGCTGCTCTCTCTCCTCCAGGGAGTGAAATGATTGGTTCAGCACGTTTAAAACTGTGAGAGGCTTTGTCAGCAATCAGCAGTACGGTTCTCTGGAATCTGGCCACGGGTTGATTTTCACATCAGCCTCTGTTTCAGTGACTGAGGACCTGGGGACCTCTTTGTTTCCTTCAAGCCCACGTCTCCGCAGGTGCTTCCTCCAGCGGCCCAGCCAGTGGTGGGCAGAGGAGCGGATCTCCCTACTCCTCAGGGCATAGATAATGGGGTTGACCATGGAGTTGACAAGGCAGAGCAAGGAACAGAAGGCAAAGACCTTCTTGACTTGGTCGCTTAGGGTGGCAGTCAGGCTGTAGACCATGAGGGCCAGAACCGGGAACCAGCATATGAAAAGCACAGCCAGCACCACTCCCAGGGTCTTGGCCAACCTCACATCCAGCCTCATCCGTGCCATCCCTGGAACCTGGCTGTCCTGGTGTTCAGCCAAGCTGGCTACATGCTGATGAGCCTTCCAGAGGACATGCCCATACGTGTAGATGATGCCGAAGAAGAGGAAGGCAATGAACAGGAGCCAGCCCAGCAGATAGTCATTGGGAATCAGGGGGAAAAGCTCAGAGCAAGGACTGGGACAGCAGGTCCATCCCATAAGGGGCAGGTAGGAGACCAAGGCTGAGAGGACCCACATGACGCCCAGGGTGGCCAGTGCCCTCCCACGGGTGAGTAGCGCTTTGTACATGGGTGGGTAACACAGACAGAGGTAGCGGTCGATGGCAGTCAGCAGTAGGCTGCCGACAGAGGCTGTGAAGGTGATGGTCACGCTGCCAATCTTCAGTAGGAAGACAGCCTTAGAATCTATGCCGTGGAAGACGTGGAAATTTACAAAGTTGCAAGCAAAGATCACACTGGCCAGGAAGTCGGCCACAGCCAGGCTGCTGATGAACAGGTATGAAGGCTTCCTGCGGAGCCGGTGGTACGACAGGATCAGGTAGAGCACGGCCAGGTTCTCCAGGGCGCTTAGCAGGGCCAGGGAGGTGCACAGCACCGCAATAGCGATCCTTTGGGAACCATTCAGGACCATGTAGTCTTTCATGGGGTCAAAATCCAAGCCACCTTTGCACCCATTGGCTGCCTCCATCACCCAGCGTCTCTCCATGGGGTGGGTCCCTTGGTTCCTACTGGGCTTGCCAAGAAGCCTTTGCTGTGGTACAATGAGAAGAAGAAATGAGTCTTTTTCAATTAGCATCATAATGACTTTCCACAATCACCAGCTCTGGCCAAGCCCTTTACCCGTGTGCATGGATCTTATGTTTTTGTTTTTTAAAATTATTTAAAAACATTTTTAATGTTTTATTTATTTTTGAGAGAGAAAGAGAGAGACAACATGAGCAGGGGAGGGTCAGAGAGAGAGGGAGACACAGAATCTGAAGCAGGCTCCAGGCTCTGAGCTAGCTGTCAGCACGTGGGGCTCAAACCCACCAACCGTGAGATCATGACCCGAGCTGAAGTCAGACGCTTAACTGACTGAGCCCCCCAGGCGCCTCTGGATCTTATGTTGAAATAGCAATTTATACTTTTCAGGTTTTTTTTTAAAGTTTGGTTTTTTGTTCCTGTGTATTTTGTATCCTTGGTCCATTCTACTGGGTCACTAGGTCTGTACTGGTTTTGCTGTAGGAGAGGCCTGTGGGAATTCAAGAAGCAGAAGTGGCCTGCAAGGTTTTGGTCTTTTGTTTTCAAAAAGACCAATTCTGAGACTTCCCTTTTAAAGTAAGAGAAATCTCCAAGGGCCAAAAACTGAGAGGAAATAAAAACCAAGAAAAAAACTGGAATCCAGAGTGATAAGATGGGAGGGGATTTTTCCGTTGGTGTTTTGTTCTCTTTTGTTTGTGGCTTTGGTAAGTAAGACGCTGAAGTTTTCACAACAAAAATGTCTTTGGTCTCGTGCCAGTAGGATTGCCAGATAAAATAATAGAAATCCAGATAAATCTGAATGTCAGATAATGAATCATTTTTTTAGTATAACTGTGTTCTAAATGTTGAGAAAAACTGGACCAGGGCTCCCAAATATCGGAGCGGACATCATTAGATGTGATTAAAAAACAAACGTAAAATTTCTCTAGAGGGATAGATTTCTATCCAAGTCACCCAAGTTTCCCTCATGGAGAAGCACACAGAATTTGAGCTCACGATGCAAAATAACGAAATCCATGAGGACCAGTGAACAAGTTAGCAGATGGGTAGAATGGGACTCCCCAGGACTCTGTGTCATTCTTGGGAATATGTTTAATATAATTAGACAATAAGGGCTCAAAAGCATGAGTACATGAATGGGAGACTATCTAGGCAGATTTTAAAAAGTATCAAGTAGACTTTCTGGAACTGAAAAATAAAGGCTTTGAAAAAAGAAACTTTAAAGGTAGGTTTAAGAACAGAAGAGATTGGTTGGAAAGCATTGAGCCCCAAGGGAGAGCTGAAGAGATTTCTTGAAGTGCAGCAGCAAGAGACAAAGGATGAGACAGATAAGAGAGAGGTCAGGAGGCAGGAAGGGTTGAATGAAGAATCCTCAAATATATCTAACTGGAGTTCCAGAAGGGAAAAATAGAACTAAGGGTAGGCATTGGGGAGGCCATGGGGGAAAGTGGTAGTGGAGAATCATCTAGAATTCTTCTCAGATTCAGAAATCAGAGTGAACGCTGAGTGGAATTTTATTTTATTTTACTTATTTCATTTTATAAGTATTTAAACAAACTTTTAATGTTTATTTTATTTTTGAAAGAGAGAGAGACAGAGCATGAACAGGGAGGGGCAGGGAGGGAAAGACAGAGACACAGAATCGGAAGCAGGCTCCAGGTTCCGAGCTGTCAGCACAGAGCCCCATGCGGGGCTCAAACCCAGGAACCGTGAGATCATGACCTGAGCCGAAGTAGGACATTTAACCGACTGAGCCACACAGGTGCTCCTATTTAATAAGTATTTTTTAAAGTTTATTTATTTATTTTGAGGGTGGGGGAGCACACGCATGCAAGTGAGGGAGAGACAGAGAGGGAAAGAGAGACCCCCAAGCAGTCTCTGCACTGTCAGCACAGAGCCCTATGTGGGGCTCAAACTCACAAACCTTGAGATCATGACCTGAGCCAAAATTGGATGCTTAACCGACTGAGCCATCCAGGTGGCCCCCGAGCAAAATTTTAAAAACAAATTTCACCTTCACGTATATCATAATAAAACTTCAGAACACCAAAGACAATGAGGAAAATTTAAAAGCAATCAGACGGAAAGGACACAATACCTGCAAATGAATCATAATTAAATTTAAAAGCTGATTTTCTAGTCGGAACAACAGATGCCAGAAGAAAGAGGCAGGAGGGGGGTAACTAAACCATAACTCAAAATAAAGAAATACAAGTATCTAGAATAGACTTTTCCTCTAGGAATATTTAAACAATATGCCATCGCCAGAAAGAAATTTTTCATAGAGGGAAGAATAGGAAGGCAAGAAGGAACTGTGAGCAAGTAAATTGCTAAATGTGTGTGTAAATAAAAATGACTGTTTGTATAAAGCACCAACAATAATACTAATGACCAGTTTGGAGGGTATAAAGAAAAAATGGAAGTAAAACTGTGAATGACAGTAACACAAGTCAAGTCAGAAAGAGTTGAAACTTTGTTCAGGAAGTGAGTAAAGGCACCGATCTACTTTAGGATTTTGAAAAGCAGGCCTGTTTAGCTCTTACCTGGTTGACTTTGATAGTTTGCTAACTGGGCTCCCTGCTTTTAACCAACCCCATCTTTAGTCTACTTTCAACACAATAGCTATAGTGATCCTTTTATCTATCTATCTATCTATCTATCTATCTATCTATCTATCTATCTATCATCTATTTTATGTCTTTTATTTATTTTTGAGACACAGAAAGAGACAGCATGAGCAGGGGAGGGGCAGAGAGAGAGGGAGACACGGAATCCGAAGCAGGCCCCAGGCTCTAAGCTGTCAGCACAGAGCCCGACATGGGGCTCCACCCATGAACTGTGAGATCATGACCTGAGCCAAAGCTGGACACTTAACTGACTGAGCCACCCAGGCGCCCCAAGAGTGATCCTTTTAAACTATGTCAGAGAGGGGTGCCTGGGTGGCTCAGTTGGTTGAGTGTCAGGCTTGGGCTCAGGTCATGATCTCACGGTTTGTGGGTTTGAGCCCCACATCGGGCTCCGTGCTGACAGCTAGCTCAGGGCCTGGAGCCTGCTTTGGATTCTGTGTCTCCCTCTCTCTCTGACCCTCCCCTGCTCACATTGTCTCTGTCTCTCAAAAATAAATTTAAAACATGCAAAAAAAACCTATGTCAGAGAGTACTACTCATCTTGTATCTTGTATAGGACCATTCCATCTGGTGTAAAAGCCAACGTACTCATAACGGCCCAGAGGGCTTTATGTGTTCTGGCCCTGTTCCCTCTCTGATCACCCTAATACCAGGCTTTCCTTGGTCAGCCAGCTTTAGCCATCCTGGATGCCTGATGGGTCTAACCTGCTGCCACAGGACCTTTGCATGGGCTGTCCCCTCTACCTGAGCACACTTTCTCTAGATATATGCTTGACTTAGTTTCTCATCTTCTTCAAGTCTTGGATCAAGTTTTACCTTTTCCATGACCTCCTTCTTCCCACTCAATTTAATATGATAACTCACCCCAACCTCCTGCTCTTCTGGTCCCCCCTCCCTCTGCTCCATGTTTTTTTTTTTACCCATATCACTTATCACCCTCTAGCATATACTTTACCCTACATAACTTACCTATTTATTATGTCTTATTGCTTATTGTCTGTTATTCCACTAGAAATTAAGCTCCATGAGGTCAAGGAGCTAGTTTGTTCACTGATACAAGGTCTTAGAATAGTATCTGATACATAATAGGTACTCAATAAATATTTGTGGACTTGAAGTGACATGAAACTGAATAGTGACTGACTTTAACATTCCTTTCTCAGAAATTGATATATTAAGCTGACTACATGCTAATTAACAGAATGTATAATATTTGAACATGCAATGAACAACCTTGATTAAATAGTTCATACGAATGGGCGGCTGGCTGGCTCAGTTGGTAGAGCAATCAACTCTTAATCTCAGGGTTGTGAGTTCAAGCCCCAAGTTGGGTATAGAGATTACTTAAAAATAAAATTTAAAAAGTAGTCATATGTGGAACTCAGCACTGAAAAATTAGAGAATATACACTATTTTCAAGCAAATGTGGACATTTACCAAAACTAGATAAGTCTTAGATGAAGAGTAAGTTTTAACAAATTTAAAATAATCTGTAGCATACAAACCATGTTCTCTGACCACAGTGCAATTTAAGAAATGAAGAACTTAAAAAATATAATTAACAAACTTCATAAGTATGAAGCTTTAAAAACACTTCTGAGGGGCGCCTGGGTGGCTCAGTCGGTTAAGCGTCCGGCTTTGGCTCAGGTCATGATCTCACAGTTTGTGGGTTCGAGCCCCGTGTTGGGCTCTGTGCTGACAGCTAGCTCAGAGCCTGGAGGCTGCTTCAGATCCGGTGTTTCCTTCTCTCTCTGACCCTCCCCTGATTGCACTGTCTCTCTCTCTCTCAAAAATAAATAGAAAGCATTAAAAAATAATAAAAAAATAAATAAAAACACTTCTGAATAATTCTTGTGTCAAAAAACTATAAAGGGAATCAGAAAATACTTAGAATTGTAACATTAAAATGTGTGGGAGGTATCTGAGCGGCACGGAAAAGGAAATTTGTGACCCTATGTGCTCACAATAGAGAAGGAAAAAATGTGTTGAACGTCACAACATTAGAGAAAGAACAGCAGCACAAATACAAAGAAGACAGAAGACAAATCATAAGGGCAGAAATTAATGACATAGGAAAATAATGGAGACTGGAAAACACTGAAGCTAAGTTTTTGAAAAGGTAAGAAAACAGGCAGAGGCGCCCTGGTGGCTCAGACTTTGGCTCAGCTCATGATCTCACGACCTCACTGCTCATGGGTTCGAGCCCTGCATTGGACTCTGTGCTGACAGCTCGGAGCCTGAAGCCTGCTTCAGATTCTGTGTCTCCCTCTCTCTCTGCCCCTCCCCTGCTTGTTCTCTCTTTCTCTTTCTCTCTCTCTCAAAAACAAATACTTTAAAAAATTAAATAGTCAACCCTCAGGAAAGATTTGTTTTTTTAATTTTTATTTTTGAGAGAGAGAGAGAGAGAGAGAGAGAGAGCACAAGTGGGGAAGGGGCAGAGAAAGAGGCAGACAGAGGATCCGAAGTGGCTCCATGCTGACAGCACAGAGCCCGATGTGGAGTGCAAATTCATGAAATGTGAGATCACAACCTGAGCTGAAGTCAGACACTTAACTGCCAGAGCCAGCCAGAAGCACCCTCAGGAAAGATTTCTGGAGAAAACAGGAGAGAACCCACATGTAAGAAAAATAATGGCATGAAAGAGAAATGGTCAATGATCCTTTGTTGTTGTGGTTTTGGGTCAATGATCCTTTGAAAAGATGTTTAACCTCAATAACATCCACAGAAATGTAGGTTTCACTCTCATCAGATTGGTTCAAAATTAAACCTGAGGGGGCACCTGGGTGGCTCAGATCAGGACCCCAGTTCGTGAGATTGAGCCCCGAAACTGTCTCTGCGCTGACACTGCGGAGCCTGCCGGGGATTCTCTCTCACTCTTGTTCTCTCTCTCTGCCCTTCTCCCACTTGCATTCTCTCTCTCTGTCTCTCTCACTCTCTCTCTCTATATATATAATTGAATAAATTTTAAAAAATGAAACCTGATGATACTGCGTTTTGGAGAAGGCTCAGACCAACAAGAACTTTCAGCGCAACGCGGGGGGTGTAAGCCGGCATAGCCACTTAGGAGAGCAGTTTGGCAAAATCTGGTGCAGCTGCTGTGCCTCTGCCCTTGGACGCACCAGTTCCTCTCCCGGGAATACGCCCCTGAGCGACTCTGACACGCACGACCGAGAAGACACTATAAGGGTGTTCATTTAACACTCCTGTTTCTATTTACTTACTTACTTATTTTTTAAGTGACACGCGGCCCACACGAAGCCTCCGCGGGGCGGCGCTAGCCCATCCGGGCCCGGGACGACGGCCAGGGCAGGGCACAGCGCGCAGCGCCACGACAGGCCGTCCCGTCCGCTCCGCCGCGCAACCGGAGGCCCCACGGTTTCCCAGACAGCTCTGCCTTCTTGCCCCGCTGCCTGCACCTAGGCCCCGGGGTTCCTTTCTCCGGCTCACCTTCCTCCTTGACCTTCCTTCCGGACTCATCTTTCACCCAGGGAAGGCTCCCTCCATCCCCCATCACACGGAAGCTCCCGGTCTTACTCTGCGGATGTTGTAACCAGTTCTGCCCCAGGCTTTTCTCCAGCCGGATGAATAACTGCACTAACCAACCTTTGTATGCGATTTAAATTCTACAAGTAATTTTCACAGCCACCATCTACTTCATACAGCTTTACAATATAAAAATTATGGTTCTTGTTCTTTCATAGATAGAGTGGGCTCAGGGATGTTAAACAACTTGGCGGAGGCCCCACAGCTCGTCAAGGTCAGGGACTGGGCCTTCATCACTTCTGGTCTTACACAACGCCTGCTGTCTACACAGTAGGTGCTCAAAAACTCCCTAATGAATGAACCCCATTTGGACAGAAAGGGGCTGCCTCGTGTGGGGTGGACCCCAAGTTAAGAGAGGAGGGAGCACATCCTGTAGATTCAAATTCCAGCAGGATGGCTTTGTTCAAGATACTGAATGCCTCAGTTTTCTCATTTCTCATCTGTAAAATGGGTTTTGTGAGGATTTTGGTAAATTAATATACTCTTTGAAAGTGCCGCCGCCGCTGCTGAGCATCTTCAAATGGGGATAATTCACTGACTCCATGAGGTTCTTAAGAATAACGTGCTGGGGGTGCCTGGGGGACTCAGTCAGTTGAGCATCCGACTCTTGGTTCCTGCCCAGGTCATGACCTCACAGCGCATGAATCTGAGCCCTGCGTCAGGCTCTCTGCTGATGGTGCAGAGCCTGCTTGGGATTGTCTGTCTGTCTGTCTCTCTACCCTTCCCACATCTCTCTCTCTCTCAAAATAAATAAATAAACTTAAAAAATAGAATAACATGTCTGACACCTCACAAGAGCTTGATAAATGGCAGACTTATTATAATACAGTGTTTAAATTTTTAAAAATTTTTTAATTTTTTTTTTACTTATTTTTGAGAGAGAGAGACATTGTGAGCAGGGGAGGGGCAGAGAGAAAGAGGGAGACACATAATCCAGGGCAGGCTCCAGGCTCTGAGCTGTCAGCACAGAACTCGATACGGGGCTCGAACCCACGAACCACAAGATCATGACCTGAGCCGAAGCTGGACACTCAACCAAGCTACCCAGGCACCCCTAAATTTTTTAAAAATGTTTTTAATGTTTATTTTTGAGAGAGAGCGAGCGAGCGAGTACGGGAGGGGCAGAGAGAGAGGGAGACACAGAATCTGAAACAGTTAGAGGCTCTGAGCTGTCAGCACGGAGCCCAACATGGGGCTTGAACCCACGAACCATGAAATCATGACCTGAGCCAAAGCTGGACACTCATTTGACTGAGCCACCCAGGCGCCCCCCGTGTTTGAAAATGTTTAAGAGAGTGGGACAAGTTTTACGGCCGATGGCCTCCCTATCCTGTTCCTAAGCCGGGTAAAATCTGAGTTCATATCACTCGTGCCCTCTGCAAGGACACGCGAGGAACAGACCGAAAACCTCCCATCTAATCCAGCTCCATCATTTTACTACTAAGAAAGCCGTTGGGGGGGTTGTAATCTCCCGAGGTGACCCAACAAAACAGCAGCAGACCCTAAACCAGATGTCACCTCCCCCCAGATCACAAGACAAGACTTGTTCCGTAGGCACAGGGGGGACCCCACCTACCGAAGTGCTTCCCTGACCCAGATACAGTTTGCTGAGTGTTGCCAAAGTCACACCTGAGCTGAGACAGGAAATGGTGCCAGCCGAGTTCTCAGCCCTGGTCACGAATGAGTGACAGACGGTGCAAGTCTTTCTTGGTTCCCACGTCCCCGCACTGTCACTTCTGGAAGCTTACCCCCTGCACCCCGCTGCCCCAGCCAACACCCCCGCCCCCCCCGCCGCCGGTATTTCCCTTAGAAAACAGTCCCCTTCCCACCAGAGCATTACTTACCCCACGCACAGTCCAGCCTAGAAGAGGGACGCCGGAGAGGTGGCTGCCGGCATTCTGTGCCTCCCCTGGGTCTGGCGTGACCACTGACCTGTGGCCTTGTCCAAATCTGGCAAGGGCAGGAAATGCAGGCCTTCGGATGGAGGGTCTAACAAGATGACATCCGACAGCAACAGGATGCAAAGAGCAACAGGAAAGCGGCCTCCTGTCTGGTTTCCCTGTGGGTGGATAGAAATACCTTCTGGAGTCAGAGCATCTGGCCTTTGTCCAGGGCAAGGACCCGCCTGAGCTCCCAGCGCAGGGACGGACCCAGGGTGGGCTGCGCGGCAGGGGTATAGCCGTGGCTCATCATGTGACTCTGGGCAAGTTCCTTTGGCTTTCTGAGCCCCTTTTCTCACTTATTTTTTTTAGTGCTTACTCATTTATTCTGAGAGAGAGCAGGGGAAGGGGCAGAGAGAGAATCCCAAGCAACCTCCACACTGTCCGTGCAGGGCTCGATCCCACGGACCTGTGAGATCATGACCTGAGCTGAAATCAAGAGTCGAACGCTCGGCAGGCTGAGCCTCCCAGGGACCCCCAGCCCCTTTTCTCATTGATGGCGATGGCAGTGACAATACCTATCCCATTTTCCTTGGAAAAACCAAATGGCTGGTGACCTCCAGCATGGCTTTTTAACCCAGTGAGCTGTCATGGGGATAGCGACCCTTTCGGAGTGTGTGTAAGACTTTATGTCTGTACATTTGACGGGAAAGGGTTTATGTTTTTTATCGTTGGGTCAGTGGAGTTCCCTGATAGTAAGAACCAGCAAGTCACCCAAAGCCATTTTGTGACCTGACTCTGTACAGATGCAGGATTAAAAGAGGACCAACCGGGGGCGCCTGGGTTGGCTCTGTTGGTTGAGCATCTGACTCTTGATTTCGGCTCAGATCATGATTCCAGGGTCATGGGACTGAGCCCTGCATTGGGCTCTGTGCTGAATGTGGAGCCTGCTTGAGCCTCTCTCTCTCCCTCTGCCCCTCTCCCTGCCTCGCTCTCTGTCTTAAAACAAAACAAAACAAAAACCAACCAAGGGCTATCCCACCTAAAAAAATGTCAAAGCCCCCAAACTACCTGACACTCTTCTCAGACAGCAGGTCCAAGCCGCAGAGGGTTGGCAGCCCTCATGCTTCGCGTCTGGGAAGGGAACCTTCAGGTGGGGGGACGTGAGGGTGTGGGGGTGCCCCTGGGGGGTTTTCCTACCTGAACTGAAAGTGTGAAGTGAAAGAATGAGTGCCATGGTGACAGCTGTCCTCACGTTCCGGCTGTGTTTAAAGCCCAAGGGCACCAGGGACAAGGATCATGCCCTTTGATTGTGGCTACCACACCTGCAGTGAAAAGCTGAGATTGGAGGTCAGGAGTGGCCCTTCCTCTCTCTGACCAGGAGTGCGGAGGCCTGGGTTCTAGTTCCTGTTCAGCCGCTGATCATCATTGGACAGCTCCCTTCTCCTTTCTGGGTCTTTCTTTTCGCATCTTTAAAGCAGGTGTGGGGGCACCTGGGTGGCTCAGTCGGTTGAACGTCTGACTTCGGCTCAGGTCATGATCTCATGTTCGTGGGTTCGAGCCCCACATCCGGCTCTGTGCTGACAGCTCAGAGCCTGGAGTCTACTTCGGATTCTGTGTCTCCCTCTCTCTCTGACCCTCCCCTACTTGCGCTGTCTCTGTCTCTCAAAAATAAATAAACATTAAAAAAAATTTTAAAGCAGGTGTGTAGACTGGTGATTTCTTAGGTCTCCTCCGGGAAATTCACCATGTTGAATCCTAGACCTCTCCGGATTCGAATCCAGCGCTCTACTTCATGGGCTGTGTGACCTTGGGCGAGTTACCTCACTTCTGTTTCATTCATCTGTAAACCCGTGAGAAACACCACCGCATTGTTGTACAGATTAAGTGACTAATGTTTCCTAAATTCATGGCCCTATGCCTGGCTTACAGTACATGTCCAATAAAAGGTGGGAAAGGATTCAGTTGAGTTAGTTTATCAGATTCTTACAGAATTCTGTGCTCGAGGCTTTCTGACCTTCGTCTGAGAGCTGAGGCAAATAGAAAGATCTCTGTTCATTCTTTTTTTTTCTTTTTAATATTTTTTTAAACATTTATTTAGTTTTGAGAGAGAGAGAGAGAGAGAACAAGCAGGGAAGGGGCAGAGAGAGAGAGAGGGAGACACAGAATCGGAAGTAGGCTCCAGGCTCTGAGCTGTCAGCACAGAGCCTGACGTGGGGCTCGAACTCCAAAACCATGAGATCATGACCTGAGCTGAAGTCAGATGCTCAACCGACTGAGCCACCCAGGCGCTCCAATGTCTACTCATTCTTAGCTGACACTTTACCACCACGAAGGCCAAACCATCACATTTTTAAAAATCTGTTGGACCCACATGACCCTCTTGGCCTGCTTCCCATCAGGCTGGGCTCTTGGCACTCTGCCCAGCTGTAGGACGGGAGTCATGGGGGCCTTCCTTCCACATTTCTTCTCCTACTTCCCTTCTGTGCTTGATAGCACTTGGCTGCAAGTTGCAAGGAAGTTCTCCCAGGTTGGGGCTGTTGGCTATTGTCCTTTGCCCAAATCTTATCTATTTTTTTTCAGGTCCTGTATCAAGGCTACCTTCTCCAGGAAGCATTCTCTGGTTTCCCCTAACCCCTCCAGGTGGTTGAAACTCATCGAGTCCTGCTGCATGGATCACTGTCTACCTTCTGTTATTTGTATCAGTAATACTTGTCTCCTCTTGCTTCCTGGATTGTGAAGCTTCTAGTTTTGAGAGTTGAATCTGGGAGAGGGAGGGAAGACATCTTTGTATTCTAGTCGCCCTCACACCAAAATGAAATTCTTATGATGAGGGGTTCTGAGCTAGGCTAAGCAGCCCTCATGGAGGTGGAACTCAGCCCAGGTAAGCAGGACAATTTGGTGGCCCCAAGCCACCACCCCCTCCCTGTTCCCAAGCCATGAGCGACAGTGTCCCTCGGCCCCATCCCCCCTCCTCCTGAGCCTCACCATGAGCTTCTCACCATCGTGCTCCTTACCCAGGGAACCAGCCTTCTAGAAAGAGATGGGAACCTTAAATGGCAGATCTAAGGCAGAAAGTGAGCCAAAAGTTGGCAACTGTCCAGGCTCTTTTATTGACCTTGTGAATAGACCACTACGGTAGTCATCCCAGAGAAGGTGGGACAGCTTGTGGGTAAAGGAACCTAAAATCTCTCTAGTGATATGGGAGTCAGTTAAGCATCTGACTTCAACTCAGGTAATGATCTCGTGGCTCGTGAATTCCAGCTCTGCATCCAGCTCTGTGCTGACAGCTCCGAGCCTGGAGCCTGCTTCCGATTCTGTGTCTCCTCTCTCCCTGCCCCTTTACCACTCATGCTCTGTCTCTCTCTCAAAAATAAATAAACATGAAAAAAAAAATCTCTCCGGTGATGTAAGCCCGAGGAAAAGTTTATGGATATGAGGCACAATATGGAAATTGCCCTAGGGGAGAGATGTGAAGGGCTGCCTAGACTGATTTCTTTTATTGATTTATTTAAAAATGTTTTTAATGTTTATTTATTTTTGAAGGAGAGAGAGAGACAGAGGGTGAGCAGGGGAGGGATAGATAGGGAGGGAGACATAGAATCTAAGCAGGTTCCAGGCTCTGAGCTGTCAGCACAGAGCTCAACGCAGGGCTTGAACTCATAAGCAGTGAGGTCATGACCTGAGCCAAAGTCAGATGCCCAACCGACTGAGCTACCCAGGTGCCCCTCTTTTATTTTTTTAATTACAAAAATTATTTTTAATTTGAGAGAGAGAGATTGAGAGCAGCGCACATGCAGGGCAGAGGGAGAGATAGAGAGAATCCCAAGCAGGCTGCATGCTTAGCACAGAACCCAACACTGAATTGGGTCCCACAACCCTGGGATCGTGACCTGAGCCAAAATCACGAGTCTGACCCCTAACTAACTGAGCCACCCAGGTGCCCCCAACTGACTTCTTTAATACATTCTTCCTGGGATTTCCAGCACCTGAACACAGAGCTTGGCATAAAGTAGGCACTTAAATATTTTAAAATCAACATGTTGAATGAATGAACAAATATGTCCTAGTGGGAAAAAAAACAGGCTTCTTCAGAGAGACTTTGTATTTTTTTCCCCTCCACTACCAGGAAGTTCAGAGCTAAATACAATGCAAACCTGAAGTCCCGGTTCATTCAAGGTCGATTCCTGATTCATCTCTTCTTTCTTTTCGTGGTTTCTAATGCTTCGCTTTGATTTCCACTGCCCTAATTCATAATAAAGGCCACTCCAGTTCTTTAAGTGAAGGATTTGTAATTCTTAGAATTGGTGCAAAGGATCATCATTAAGGCCTTTCTCAAACATCTAGCGGTTGGCAAAGAAACTCATTCCCCATGAGTCTGCCCTGTGGGCCTGGAAGTTTCCGGCCTGTCTACTGTTCTTTCCTGTTCATCGCTGCCACCCAGGGGTCTATGGGGTCACCACCTGCTGTCTGGACCCTCGTTCTCCCTGGACTTTCCTTTCTCATCATCTCCAGCCTCTCTCTTGGGAGGAATTAAGCTAAGCGGTGTCTGAGGCCTCTTTCCACTGTAGCAAAGGCGAAAGGGCCAAAGCCTCGGAATGAAACCTAGCCAGCTTCAAGTCCCAGCGCTGCCTCAGGTGGGCTGTGTGACCTGCGGGCAAGCTACTCAAACCCTCTGAGCCTCTTGTTTGTTCTTCCGTGACTGGGGAAACTACTACCACCTGCATTCTTGATGTGCAGATTAAATAATGATCTAAAACAATGAAGCAGGGGCGCCTGGGTGGCTCAGTCGGTTAAGTCTCTGACTTTGGCTCAGGTCATGACTTCACAGTCCATAGGTTTGAGTCCCACGTCGGGCTCTGTGCTGACAGCTCAGAGCCTGGAGCCTGCTTCCTTCTATGTCTCGCTCTCTCTGCCCATCCCCTGCTCACTGTCTGTCTCTCAAAATAAAGACATAAAAAAAAATTTTTAATAAAAAAAATAAAATAAAATAAAACAATGAAGCAGTAGCGCGAGGGCCTGAGTGGACTGGAGAGTGTGCGTGATGCAGTGGAAAGAAAAAGGCCCCAAGTTGGGATCGATGCTCAGGGTTTGAGCCCGGCTCTGGCACCGGTTGGTGCTACGGAGAGGTCACTTTCTCTCCCTGTCCGCTGTCTGAAAAGATGGAAGGATAATGTTGACGAGGGCTGGGCATTGTGCTGAGGCGCTCCACACAGGGTCCCGTTTAGACCTCAAGACAACTCTGCAAGGCTGGTGTGATTATTTTCCATATTTTCCAGATGAGGGAGGTGGGGTTCAGGGATGTAAGAAACTTGCTGGGTGCCCTGGGAACCCGTGCTCTAGCACATTCCTCTGAAGACCCAGGGTCCCCTCCTGGTGTCTTATGGTCTTCACATTCTTTAATTCTTGGTAATTGACTGACTGATATGAAATCTTCCCGCAGGACAATTTTGTTGAGTCTTTTCAGGTATCTTCTTCCTTTTATCAACTACCTGATACTTCAGCAATTTCCTTTTCAGAGAATGAAAAAACAATGCCCACAGCCATATCGCATCTGACAGTTGGCACAGTGGGGAGGGCTCATGATGTTATCTGAAGCAGATAGCATTTCTTGAGCAAATGTGTTCAGAGAGGGCAAGTCACTTACCCGAAATTCACAGCAAGTGACAGGCAAAGGTAGGACTTGAGCCGCCGTGCTGTAACAAAGTCAGGGTGGTAAAGGGACAAGTGAGGGGCCCTAACAACAGCCACAGCCAATCATTGCTCTTTAGCCCCAGGGGCAAACTGCAATGTTTCTCTTTCTGGCTTTTTCCTCTTCCGGCCAATTTCACACGGTAATGCCTCCCTTGCTTATGTGAGTCTTATCCCCGTCGACCCAATGGAGGCCTGAACTCCTCACCCCCAAGCATTCGCCAGTCAGGCTCCTGGGCTTTGGAGTCAGACAGACATGACCTCCAGTCCTGGCACAGCCAAGTGTTAACTTTGTGCCCTCAGATAAAGTCACTTCTGGGGCACTTGGGTGGCCTAGTTGGTTCAGCATCCGACTTCCGCTCAGGTCATGATCTCCCAGTATGTGGGTTCAAGCCCCGTGGAAGGCTTGCTACCCTTAGCACAGAGCCCACAGCCCACTTCGGGTCCTTTGCCCCCTCCCCCGCCCCCGCCCCCACTCTCTGCCCCTCCCCCCTCATGCTGTCTCTCTCAAAAATAAATAAACCTTAAAAAAGATCACTTCATTCACTTCTGTTCCTCTGTTTCCTCATCTGTAAAATGGAAATAACAAATAGTACATGCTTCACCGGTGGCCGTGAAGCTCGAGAATTGAGATAGCATCATGCTTAATACAGTGTCTGGCACACAGTAAGCCCTCCAGGCAGATTATATATATGTAACATACCGTAGAGACAATATATATATAACGTGTGTACGTATTACACTTTCTCCTCACTTCCCCCAAGTTCTTTGCTGATTGACACCGCGGGACAACTTCATTTCTGCCGTGCCCTTGGGCTGGTGGAGGGGGGTCAAGGAGAACAGGGCGGTTGAGAGGCAAGATGGAGGGTAGGACAGCGTCAGGGGAGCAGAGGGAGAAGGTCCTCTTTCCATTTGGGATGTTTGGAGCTGAGTGAACCGGAAGCTGAGGATGTGCCCAGAGCCTGATGGATTATTAACCAGGCTGGGCGAAGCCAGTGGGCACCTGCCAGCCTGTGACTGGGAGAGAGCCCTGGGCCACGGAGACGGGATTCCGGCTCCAACCCGGGGTAGGAATGAGGGCTGGGTAACCTCGGGGGACCAGTCCTCTTCTCGGCGTGCCTGGCGGCGCCAGGGAGGGGCTTTTGATGACATCTCAAAGGGTCCTTCCTTCCAACTTGAAGTTGTACGATTAAGCACAGGAGGCGGGGGCGGGGTGTTGTTAGCTTGCAGAAGAGCTGGCATGAGAAACTGAGCTCGGGAAAGCCTGGCAGCAGACCTCAAACTCTGTGCTCTCTGCACCCCTTCACCATCTTAAAAACTCGCCAGACCCTAGCGGGCTTTAATGGATACAGGGTCCATCTTTCACTCTTCACTGTACTAGAAAAGAAAACTGAAAACTTAAAAAATATGTTTAATAAACGTATTCCATGTTAATAGAAATAACCTATTTTTAAAAACTATTTATTTATTTGAGGGCAGAGCGTAAGTGGGGGAGGGGCAGAGAGAAAGAGGCGGACAGAGGATCCTAAGTGGCTCTGCGAGCTGACAGCAGCAAGCCAGATGCGGGGCTCGAACTCACAAACCACCAGATCGTGACCACAGCTGGAAGTCGGACGCTCAGCGGACAGAGCCACCCAGGTGCCCCTAGAAATAACCTATTTTTAATGAAAACAGTTTTGGGGGAAGGGAAATCTCTTAATTGTCTGGCAGCCGGATTCTCATCTCTGCTTTTGCATTCAGCCTATTGTCATATGTCATTGTGGTTAACGTACGTAAGGAAATGAATTTGTCACCGTCCTTTACTACTTCCTTTCTGGCAGGCTCTCCAAGAGGCTTTTTACCTGCATCGTTTCCTTTATCTTGCAAACCGCATTTGGGGATGGATTGTCTTATTTTCCCTGTTTTTAAGATGAGGGCACTGGGGCCCAGCTGGACGGATTTGCCCAAGGTCACACAACTTGCAGGTGGCAGAGTCAGAACTCCGGCCTCGGTGGCCGTGCTGGTGGTGGACCCCGTCCATGGGAGGGACGCACGCACTCGGGGCAACAATCTCTTCCCTTTCCTTTTCATCCTTTCCTCTTTGGACTGTTCGCTCCAACCTTGGCCTCCAGCACCACCCTTAGCTACTCCGGCAGTAGAATCTCGGCTCCAAGAGAGCAGGTGCTCATCGTCCGTTTTGTTCACGACCGTGCCTCAAGGGCCTGGCACACTGCCTGGCACACAGCAGCTCCTCAAGTAATTGTTTCCCGAATGAATCGGGAAGGACTTCTCTCTGACGCTTGTGAAAATCCTCTAGGAGGGTGACCTTCTTCAAGATTTTCAAAGGGGACACAACTGATTTACTTATAGAGGGGTGCCTGGGTGGCTCAGTCAGCTGAGCATCCGACTTCAGCTCAGGTCATGATCTCACGGCTTGTGGGTTGGAGCCCTGCATCGGGCTCTGTGCTGACAGCTCGGAGCCTGGAGCCTGTGCCTCCCTCTATCGCCCTCTCTGCCCCTCCTCCACTCACACTTTCTCTCTCTCTCAGAAATAAATAAATAAAAACATTAAACAAATGTATGGGGGAAAGAGGGCTGGTGGAATATATATCAGCAGGAAAAACATGCCAGGCTTGACATTTCAGAAGTGATTCTCTAAGGATCTGTGACAAGAGGACACAGGACGAGTTTTTCTGAGACCCACCTGTCCTGTTGAAACGTGCAGGAGAGGGCGGGATTGTGGGGGACTGTACCTAAATACCAACAGCTTGCTGTGCGCCAAGCGTGGCTCTGCGTGTGAACTCAGGGAAGGTGGCGCTCAGATCATAGGTTCCCTGTTGCAGACCCAAGTGAAGTGACTTGCCCGAGGTCATACGACAGGGTGGCGCCCAATTCAGACCCAGGGTCAGCTCAAAATCATCAGACCTTCTGCTCCCAGTTACTCAGTGGTCCCTGCAGCTTCCTCCTGAGGATCTCTGTCCTTTTTTGGGAGGGCTTCTTGAAATTCTGGGAGTAGCATCAGGTCCCCTTTTTCCTGCTTTACCACATCCCGGGGTTCAGGGTCTCAGGATGGGGCATCTGATGACAGGTGTCTTAGTTTTGCCCTAATAGGGAGCTCCCCTGTGATTCAGGGCATGTTTTTCTTTTCTATAAAAGGCCTATACCTCTCTTGCAAAGAAAACCTGCCACAGAAAATTTTGGAAACTCAGTCATGTTAAAAGTCTACATGACTGGTAACAGTGCAGGGATCTCCCTGACCTGGAGGTGAAAGCTTGGTCGTTGGTCACTGGCAAGTGTGTGTGTGTGTGTGTGTGTGTGTGTGTGTGTGTAGCAGCTGGTCGCCCCTTCTGACCATGAAGAGCTCTCTGTGGGGAAAACAAGGCCTTATAACCATGGGACCGAGAGGTGTGATGATGGGGACTTTCGTGGTGGCTTCTCCCTCCAGCAGAGAGTAGGCAAGGGTTAAATGAGTGGTTGATATTCTGAATCACCTGCAGCTCCCCCCAGGCTCCTCCACTTCCTCCTGGCTTACTCAGATCCCAAAGGGTGTGGGCCCTGCCCTAACCTTGATTCTGGTTGTTTCTAGTTGCACAGTGAGGGCTTGCAATTCAGACCAGTTCTTCAAACAGAGGTGGGAGTGGTGGGGCGACAGAGCCGTGGAGGCTCAGCTCTTGAAACACACAGGTGACCATGACAATAATGGAAAGTAACACCGAATGAGCGCTTACTGTATTCCACGTGCCGGACACCATTCTATGCCCTGTGCATACTAACTCATATATTCTGCATGACAAGCCAACAAGGGGATGGTGGGATTCCCATTTCATAATTGAGGAAACTGGCACCAGCAAAGGGGCTGATTCCCAGGGCTTCAGGCCACTAACATCTGTGGTGACAAAGTGACTAGAGAGGGTCCCAGAGACAGCTGGCACAGGCTGAAGAGAAGCCAGAGATGAGCCAGACATCTGGGGAGGTGATCCTCACGCACACTCCGCCCACTGCTTTCTGATAGAGTGAATTATGTGCATTTGGTGGATCTGTTTGCTTTGGGCCCTGGGACAGTGAGGAGGAAAGCATGTCACCATTTCTGGTCTGGGATTTGGGATCAGACCCAGCATACGGATTCCCTCGGTACACTAACTTGCAAGGACACCTGGATTTCTTGCTTCTGTAAAGATAGGTGGCAAATAGATACAGATCAACTGAGAATAAGAAGGAAATTTACAAGCAGGCTCTGTACTCTCAGCACAGAGCTCAACATGGGGCTCGATCTCCCAATCGGTGAGATCATCACCTGAGCGGGTCGTCAAGAGCTGGATGCTTAACCGACTGAGTCACTCAGGCGCCCCTACAGACAGAGGGTTTTTAGGAGGCAGCCCCAACTCGTGGCTGTGAGCGCTGATTCTGCCTCTTATTAGGTCTGTTGTCTCTCTTCTAATTGCCTCACCTCCCTGAGCCTCAGTGTCCTCATCTGTAAAATGGGTACAATGAAAGTACTCAGGGTTGTTGTGAGGAGTATACGAGGCAGGTGGCATGCCGCAGATGCGTAGCTCAGTAGCTGGCTGGCACTTAATCTACCTTCAGTTAATGTTAGCCACTCTGTGTCCTGTCTGTGTGTCAGGTTATCTAAGGGTCCTTCCCAAAGCTGAAGGAGTAAAATAAAATTGAGTTAAGGGGTCAGACTAGAATATCTCCAATCTCTTCTGACTTGGGAACCCTTTCCCAGTAATATATAATGTTAGAAACCCCAATAGAAATTATTTGAGCCATTTTGTAATTTTGTATGATGGCTCGTGAAAAAGGAAGTGATTTTAAGTTAAATGTACTCTTTTCAATATGCGTATGATTTCAGAATTTTCCCTGTGATTTATTTAAAACGATTTAAATTATATGCATGATGTGTGAAGGTAACTTTGGACTTCTCCCCACTTTCCAAGTCACGACAGAAGAAAACGCCTGGTTGGTGAACGCATTTTGAAGTGATGTTATATGGGGACCCAACAGATATTGCAATGGGCTGAGAAGTACCAAGAAGATGGGAATCACTTTCATGACCTGAGGGTTTGAATTCTTTTTTATTAAAAAAAATTTTTTAATGCTTACTTATTTTTGAGAGAGAGAGAGAGACAGAGTGTGAGTGGGGGGAGGGGCAGAGAGAGAGGGAGACACAGAATCCAGAGCAGGCTCCAGGCTCTGAGCTGTCAGCACAGAGCCCAACATGGGGCTTGAACTCAAGAACCATGAGACCGTGACCTGAGCTGAAGTTGGACGCTTAACTGACTGGGTCACCCAGGTGCCCGAGGGTTTGAATTTTTGCATTTAATGCTTAAAAAGTCAATTTGTATTGACTTTTTAAATTTAAAAAAATATGTATATTTAAAAATATTTTTTTAATTCTTCATGGCTTTTTAAAAATTATTTTTAAATTTTGTTATTTGAGAGAGAGGAGGTGGGAGGGGCAGAGAGAGAGGGAGACACAGAATCTGAAGCAGGCTCCTGGCTCTGAGTTGACACAGAATTCAAACACACAACCCTGAGATCATGACCTAGCCGAAGTTGAACACTTACCCACTGAGCCACTCAGGAGCCCTAAATTTGTACCTTTTTACAAAGAATCTTATATTTGTCACAGGCAAGAGAAAATAATCTCAGGTCCCTATTTGCAAGCCTCTCGCTGCACTTATTTGCCTTGCCAGTGTGGATCACCTTTATGCCTAAGGCAGGAGAAGAAAGAATACGTGTTATTTTCTCTTTTTAACAATCTTTGAAATGTTGGGAAGCAAAAGAATTTCCCTGAAATGCTTTGTAAGAAACTTGATCTGATAAACACAACTTACGAATCTGGAGGCAAATTTTCAGAAAAGGTATTATCTTTCTTCTTACTTCCTTGTCTTTTTGACATCAGAGTTCCTTTTGCATCCTGTCTTTAATCATTGGTTCAATAAGGGTGTAAATTAAATAATACACAAGTAAGAATAAGACCAGTGTAAAACCATATATATCAGCCAAAGCCACACTACTCGCCAAATAAGAAACATCCTGGGTGGGAATTCATCAGGTCTCATTCATTTGATCACCACTAACTTCTGCTTTTGATTCTGTTTTTCTTAAGAAGCTCTTACACTGAGAAAAAAATATTTTAAATAGCAAAATAATTATTCACTATTTTTTTTTAAATGGAAACAAGCACCACGAACTTCCGGTGTGTGGCCCCTCTGGAACACCTTCCTCCTTGTTGGGAAAAGCTGGTGGAAAGTAGTAGAAACACAGACCTGAGCCTGACTCTGGTCTCTGCCATTTACCTGCTGTGACTGAGCCTCGGTGACCTCATCTGCCAAGTGGGGATTATTTAGACAGGACTCATGTGAAGTCTTGGAGAAGGTCCGTGAGACGCCCCCTGCACCCCCTCCTGGTTCTCAGCAGACCGCCATCTCCTGCTCTCAACTCTGCCAGATTTCCGGGACCCAGACAGATCCACGGAGACACACAGAGGACAAGTCACTATCTAGCAGAAGCAGCACCCTGCACGCAGCTGTGGTTCTCGGAGGAACTTTGGGGTGGCCCCAATCCCCCAGGGAGAGGAGGGTGGGTGGAGGGGGGCCTGTAGCTGTAGTGGGAAGGGCTGCCTTTGACTCACTGTGGGAGCAGACATTGGGGGCCTCCTCCGGAGGGGTAGGAGCAGGTGGGGGGAGGGGGAGGGAAGCAGCAAAGCCCACAGGACACTCGGCCCAGCCCATCTCTGTCCGGGGGCCTCCCCAACATTCTTGCGATCTGGGTGGGACCCCAGCAGCCTTCCTTCCCAAGCTTGGCTTTAACGACACTGGGGGCTCCTCCCCTTCTGACCTACCCGGTTGATGATCTGCCCTTTTCTGCCATTTTCTTTCCTGGGCATTTGGGGTGTTCCCTGGATGGGGGAGGGGCAGGATACACCCCAGGCACTGTCGACCCTATCTCTGCCCTGGAGATGGAGGGAAAGGGAATTATGGTCTTCAGTTTTCTTTCCCGTGCTCAGCTGGAGGAGGGCTCATGCTTCCTCAAGCCTGCGTTGCACCTTAGCGGTTGCAAGGCGCTCTCCACACCCGTTCTGTTTGCCTCTCACTGTGGGGTAGCCGGTTCTAGAGTCAGACAGACCCAGGTTTGAGTCCCGGCTTTGCCGCCTGCCACCAGCTGTGTGACCTTGGGCAAGGTCTCAGTCCCGTGTGAGCTTCAGTTTCTCACCTCGAAGGCGTGGGTGGTGAGCGTCTCTCTCACAGGCTGCTGTGAGCCCCGGGCCAGGTGAGGCGGCCCAGCTAGCGGGGTTCCAGTGTGAAGCGAACTCTCCCTAAATGGTAATGTAAGAAAATGAACTTCCCTTTGCGGCAGGTTGGCAATGTTTTGCTTCATTTTCCGAGTTGGAGAAACTGTAGGTTAGAAAGGTGATTGACTCACCACCAAGGCCACCTGACTCATTGGTAAGGGGGACTTGTGTCTTCCACAGGATTCAGTGACTGCTAGCACAGGCTTTGGAGCCCAGAGAGAGGGACTGGACACGGGCCACACTCTTCCTTGGCCAGTCGACCTTGAACGAGTCACCATTACCTGTGAGCCTTGATTTTCCTTCTCTGTAAGATACGCTGCCTGTCTCCCTTCAGAGAGCAGCCTTGGTGTCTCCAGGCTCAGGGACGTTTTGCAGGGGACAAGTAGAAAGGAGAAGCTGTCTGTAGATAGCCCTTCTTTCTGTCCTTCGTGAGAACCTGAGTTCTGTGTGGTTAGGTGGGTGTCCGGTGGGTGGGGAGAAGAGCCTACATCTACATCCAAAGCCAAGGACCCAGGGGAGATGGCCCCAGACTAAAAGGAGCCAGAGGTCACAGGCCCTTTGAGTGTTGACATCCTGGGCTCTGCTGCCTTGGGGAGATGGGGTGCTGGGGTTCTGGGGGACGTTACCGGTGGCTCACCCTGAAGTTGAACCCAAGGCATAGTGCTTTCAAATCTTGGCAAAGAACCTGGACTCCAGGCCTGCCAGGGAAGTGGACAGGGTTGGACTTCAGGGGATCAGACCCCTTTGGACAATGGGCATCTATCAGAGGAGGGACCAGGCTGGCCCGAAGGCCAGGCTCCTCCCTTGTTCTCTGCTCTGAGACCCTAGGACGCCATGCACGATGCTGGAAGGCAAGGGATGCTCCCTACACACCGAGACTCAGTTTCTGGCCAGCCCAGTAAGGTGAGAGCTTAGAGTCCTATGGAACGGGTTTTAATAAGAATGAATAAAGAACATTCTGTACACACCTGAGAGCAGTGGGGAAGACTGAGAGGTGCGCCAAGATGAGGAGGGAACGGAAGAGATACACTGGGGGGCTCTGCTCGGCTGGGCCGTGCTGCCAGTTTGCCCACCTTAACCACCTGGTCTCAACCCTCCCAAAGGCAAAGGACATGCTTCATTGGTAGAAATTGATGCTGGGGCCAGAGTTGTGGGGGCGCTGCCTCCCAGGGACTCCCCAAATTCCTCCGTAGCCCCTCTGCTGGCCTTTGTGTCCTCAGGGTATCTCCGTGCCACCCATTCAAGGGAAAAACAGCCTGCAGATTCATCATCCTTATTTCTACTCCTCGGTAGGAGCAGATGGTGTGAAGATCAGAGTCTCCACTGTGGTCGTTTGCTGAGCCCGGTACCCACCTGAGGCCAGCATCGTCCCGCCAGCCCTCACCACAGGCCCCTGAGTGCTGGTCTCGGGCCCAGCGTTCTCAGAAGATGGAGCCAAAGGGGAAAGCAGGGGCTGAGTCACCCCCACTGAACCTCCCCTGGGGGCTGGCCCAGGACACACTTGTAAACACGACTGTCCTGCTAAGTGGAACGTCCACGGAGCGGACCGCTGGCTTCCTGGGTCTAGCATGGCTCCAACACCAACCACCCAGCTGCCCCCAAACAGACAAACTGTGCTCCCTGAGCCTCAGCCTCCCCCGCTGCCGAGCAGAGGGGCCCTGTACTCACCAGATGACCTCCAAGGCCTCTTCCAGCCGATCTTTTGGGGATCTTTCTGGGCCCCGCTGTCTGCTCATTAGACCTGACCTTGTAGGGCAGGACACCCTGGTGGGGAAAGGGTGGTTGTGGAGCAGAGAGTCTGAGTTCAAGCCACTGCCTCCCTGAATGGTCATGTGACATTAGGTAAGTCCCTTACCCCCCTTGGTGGGGCGGAGAGTGATAACCGTACTGACTGCAGACCGTTGCTGTGAGGGTTAAATACGGCTGTGTGTCGGTGACTACCTCCTTCTGTCCTGACCTTGCTGGTCCCGTCCAAAGGGGAGGACCGCACCCGCCCTGAGCTTTGCTGTAGCTGGTCCTCAAAAACCTTAGGAGCCCTCCTCACATGCCATCAGTTTCCTGGCCCCGCGCAGGCCCTCCTCCCAGCCTCTCACGTCCCTGGAGGGAAGGGGTAAAGTAAGAACACAGGTTTTCTGGAAGGCAGCTGTGCTAACAACTCTACCACCAGCGCCACACACATCGCAGTTTTCTGAAATGAGGAAGAAGCCCCAGACACAACGGCTACAGACAGCTACTCACGGTGCTCTGTGGCTGAGCTCCCCGATCCCGCTGGGCGTCGCGGAGTCCTGGCGGTTGTTGTGTCTAGGACCTGGCCCTGGGTCCCAGTCAGAGCTCCTGTTGAACACCCACCCCAAACAGCTTTCACTTGCTTTTGCTCTTTTTCACAGATGAGTGAGTATGGGGAGGCCTGGCCTTCCGTCCCTGTCACCACTTCCCGTCTAGGTCACCAGTGCCACAGGATTCTTGTCCCTGTAGCTGTTTCTCACAAGGAACTCTGTGTAGGGCATAGGTATAGGCCCTGGAGGCAAGGGACTTGGGTTCTAATCCAACACCGCAGTTATGGCCTTGAGCAATTCACTTAACCTTCCTCGACCTTAGTTTCTTCATCTGCAAAATGGAGATAATCCACCAGCCTTACACGGATCACCTCAAAGGACATTCCATTCCAATCCGTCTTGCCTGTCAGATCAGAGTTTTGAAATCCAATGCCTGTGGGCACCCGCCAGAGAACGTAAATGGGGGAAGGGTGCTTGTATGGGGCAAGAGAGAGTAGTGGGGACTGTGGGGGAGTGGAGACACATGACCCCATCAGACGGGGCTGGCATCTCTCAGCTCTGGCCAAGCCCTGCTGCATGGGAGTGGAGACCCCAACTGCCACCTGTCCCAAACGTCTGGAATATGTGCCCCTTCTTCCAGGAGATAATAGAAATCCTGACCTTTACATAATGGCTTCCAATTTTAGAATGTTGACCACAAAGTCAAATATTTCAAAAATGCTATTTGGGTCAAACCAACACCATTTTTTTTTTTCATGTTTGCTAGATGATGGGCTCCCTGAAGGCAGGGATTGTGTCCTTAATGCCCAGGCCTGGGTGTTTTCATACCTGTTTTCAGATAGAATATTTATGTAATTTATTTACTGTTTCAAGATTTAATGTAAATTCCAGTTAGTTAACACACAGTGTAATAGTTTCAGGAGTAGAATTTGGTGATTCATAACTTCCATACAACACCCAGTGCTCATCCTAACAAGCGCCCGCCTTAATCTCCAGCACCTGTCTGGCCCATCCCCCACCCACCTCACCTCCAGCAACCCTCAGTTTGTTCTCTATAGTTAAGAGTCTGTTTTACAGTTTATCGGTTAGAATATTTAATAAGATCTAATTCTAACTATGGGTACAGGGGCACCTGGGTGGCTCAGTCGGTTAAACGTCTGGCTTCCAGCTTCGGCTCAGGTCATGATCTCACGGTTCGCAGGTCGAGCCCCGCGTGGGGCTCTGTGCTGACAGCTCAGAGCCTGGAGCCTGCTTCAGATTCTGTATCTTCCTCTCTCTCTGATCCTCCCATGCTCGTGCTATCTCTCTCTGTCTCTCAAAAATAAATAAAAAACATAAAAAAATTTTTTTTCTAACTATGGGTACAGAAACAAGTATGATAAAGTGCTGGCCTCCTAGATGAATGGCATTTGATTATCTCATTAGATCTTTTTACTTCCTGCTCCCACTTCCCTGACCCCAAGGGATGGACCTAGACCAGTGGTTTTTAGGAAGGGGGATTTTGCCTCTGAGGCAGAGTTGCCAGACTGAGCAAGTAAAAATATAGGATGGCACAATCTGACATACATCTACTAAAAAATTATTTGTTGATTATCCGAAATTGAAATTTAACTGGGCATTCTACATTTTATCTGGCAACCTTCCACAGAGGGGACATCTGGCAATGCCTGAAAATGTCACAACTGGGAGGGGTTCTGCTGAGGTCCAGAGAGTGCAGCAGAGAATGCTAGAAAACATCCAGCCCAGTGTCAGCAGTGCTGAGGGGCAGAGGTGCCACTGCGGCCCGAAGTACATGATGACAGGCCGAATGCATGGGTGATGAGTGAATGAATGAATGAATGAAGAGAAGAAGGGAGCTCTTTAAAGGTGAAGATGGAGGGGCACCTCGGTGAGTCAGTTGGTTGAGTGTCTGACTGTAGCTCAGGTCATGATCTCGTGGTCCGTGAGTTTGAGCCCTGCATCTGGCTCTGTGCTGACAGTGCAGAGCCTGCTAAGGATTCTCTCTCTCTCTTCACCCCTACCCTGCACGATCCCTCTCCCTCAAAATAAATAAACTTAAAGTATTTTTTTTAAACAACAACAGGGGCACCTGGGTGGCTTAGTCGGTTAAGCATATGACTTCAGCTCAGGTCATGATCTCGAAGTTCGTGAGTTCGAGCCTCATGTTGGGCTCTGGGCTGACAGCTCAGAGCCTGGAACCTGCTTCTTTGGATTCTGTATCTCCCTCTCTCTCTGCCCCTCCCCCACTCACACTGTGTCTCTTTCTCTCTCTCTCAAAAATGGGCAAACATTAAAACAAATTATTAAAAAAAAAAGATTTTTCAAGGCTAAGGTGGAAAGAACACTGGGAATCTGGTGTGGTCACCACCACTGATTGGCTGTGTGATGTTACTTCCTTTGTGTAGCATCCATTTCCCCATTCCTAAAACGAGGAAGTTGGAGCTAATCGATGTTTCTATAACTTCCGCATGCATCTGAATCACCCTGAGGGCTGTTCAAACACAGATTGGCTGTCCCTTCCACCAGGTTTCTGACTGAAGTATTCTGTGAGGAGGCCTGAGAATTTGCATTCTTGACAAGTTCCCAGGTGATGTTGCTGGTCCTTGGACACACTTTGGGGGCCTGGAGGAGATGATGGATAAGGGCCCTTCTTGCCCGGTCAGTCCAGGATCTCCGAGTTTCCCAGCTACTCTGGGCAGGGCTGATGAGACCCACAAATGAAGTCTCTTCTCTTTTTTTCCCCCCGGAGAGGGCTCGGTGCCTCTGCAGGGGAGGGTCCAGGAGCTGGTTTTCTCGGGCTGGTTTCCCCTCTGGGAAGCCAGCCTCACCAGCCCCTGCGCTGTGAGACTCCGCCATCTACTGGAGGCATCTATCCATGTACTGGGGGCTGGGCCTCTCGAAGGGCGACATTCAGGGCCTGATTGAAGGAGGAACATTCAGGGAACGTCTTTCCCATTGGGGCCCCAGGGAAGCAGACTTTGTAACATTCGGACCAGCTGACCCCCCTTTAGATGACTCCGTTTCCGGTATGGATGTCGGTGCCTGAATTAACCTAGAAAAATGAAAACAAAATGCACTTGGTGGGATAGCAGCTTTCACCAAACTGTTACTCTTTTTAGCTTCTAAAAACCCGACACCGAGTTATTTTAATTCACTAAATGCAAATGGTGGTGGCGATATTTATACAGAAAAGGATTGTCTATCTCTATGAGTCTTTGCTACATATGGGAGGTCTTCTAGGTGGCTGCATAAGGCCTGTTTAAAATGTGGTGATTCATGGATCAAACTAAGGAACAAACCAAACCGATAGCAAGGTTGGCAGGCAGGCAGTGAGACAGACACTCTTGCCCCACTTAGTGGGAGTCGGCTCCGGGTTTCGCAGCGTGGGATAGGGGTTTGAGTGCAGCCTCTGGACCTGGGTTAGACCTAGGTTTCAATTCTAGCCTGGGGAGAACATACTGTGCTGGTCAGAGCACTCTCTTAATTTCCTTCAGCCCGAAATGAGCAACTTGCAGCCGGCTGATGTTTGTCAAACTTCATCAGATCACCAGGAGGGCTGGGAAAGTTCCAAGTACAGAGATACTCGTTGGACAGGTCCTCCAGTGAGCCCGATGGCACACTCGTCTTAGCCAGCTCCCTTGTCACCTATGTGACACCCTGGCCAAGCCTCCTGGGAGCACCCGGGAATCTTCAAAGGGCGATCACAGGTATTAAGTGAGGCCGTCCTACACAGAGCTGTGGTTCCTCTCATGAGCCTCAACACGCCCATAGCATTTGAGATGGTAATTAACTTGTGGAAACTATTTTAAGAAATTAATCATATGACCAGAGATGTTACATTGGGATTACATATGATAATGAGAACCAGGAGGCGTTCTAAACATCCGATAATCGAGGAATTATTTAATAAATTATGGTACATCCATGTGTTAAAAGGCAATACAGCTATCAGAAATGAAGCTTTTGGGGCGCCTGGGTGGCTCAGTCGGTTAAGCCTCTGACTTTGGCTCAGGTCAGATCTCACGTTCGTGGGTTCGAGCCCCACGTCAGGCTCTGTGCTGACAGCTAGCTCAGAGCCTGGAGCCTGCTTCCGGTTCTGTGTCTCCTTCTCTCTCTGCCCCTCCCCCTCTAATGCTCTGTCTCTCTCTGTATCAAAAATAAATAAAACATTAAAAAATTAAAAAAAAAAGAAATGAAGCTTTCCTTTTTTTAATGTTTATTTATTTTTTGAGAGAGAGAGAGCAGGGAGAGAGGCGGGGTGGGGGGAACAGAGGATCTGAAGCAGGCTCTGTGATACGGGCCTCGAACCCATGCACCAGTGGATTATGACCTGAGCAGAAGTCAGATGCTTAACCAACTGAGCCACCCAGGCGCCCCAGAAGTGAAACTTTCAAAAATAAAAAATCACAATGACTTTGAAAAATGCTCACAATATAAATGAAGAGGAAAAAAAGAGCAAAAGGTTTGGACATTATAAGATGATATCTGCATGTTAAATGTATGAAGAGGTGCTCAACCGGGGCAGGGGTGGAGGCAGGGATTTGGGGTGGGGGGATGGGCCTCTTCTCCTCCCCCTCTTCATGTGCCATTGAGGCATGGGTCCTTATTTTAGCTTCTCAAAGATACTACACGTTCTCCAACCTTAGGGCGTTCAATGCCATTCCCTCAACTAGAAACCTCTTCCCTTGTAACTCACGGTTTGGGTGTCAGCGCAATGCCATTGTCTCCCCTGCGAAGCCCTCCCTGACTACCCAGGCAAGGTTAAGTTCCACTGTTATAAGCAGTTCTTATATTTACAATTCTGGCCCTTCCCTGTCTGATGACTATAAACCCCATTGCATCACAGATCCTTCTATTGTATTCGCTACTGTATCCTCTGCAATTGGCCGCAGTGCCTGGCACGTAGTAAGTGCTCAAGAAAAATTTGTGAGCGAGTAGTCTTTGGTGAGGTCACTCAAGGGTTACTTGGGAAGCACATGGGAAGCAGGAGTAGACTCAGTCAGCGTGATGTTAAACCTTAGGCAATGCTCTCCTCCAGCTCCTCCAGACCTTGGGGCCGGTCATTTCCCATCTCTGGGTCTCAGTCTCCCCATCTAGAAAATGAGATCATTGGGTTTCCAGGAATGGCAGGTAGATTTTAGCTTTGGTGCCGAGTCAGGTATTTTGGTGGTTGTTACCAGACCATAGTGTTGAGAAGGATTCCGAAGCTGAGTGTATAAAGTCAGTAGGAAACCGTGTCGTGATCAGGTATTGAGGTCTGTGGGGAAGGAAGAGGCACAGCAGTAGTCTGCAAGCCGAGTTTTGGCATCCTTGGAATGTACGTCTTAGGGGTTTTGGAGGGTCATGGCCCTCTTTAAGAATCTGATAACATTTGGGGCGCCTGGATGGCTCAGTCAGTTAAGCATCCAACTTTGGCTCAGATCGTGATCTCGTGGTTCATGAGTTCGAGCCCCGAATCGGGCTCTGTGCTGCCAGCTCAGAGCCTGGAGCCTGCTTTGGATTCTGTTTCTCTCTCTCTCTCTCTCTCTCTCCCTCCCCCGAGTGGCACTCTGTCTCTCTCTCTCTCTCAAAAATGAATCAATATTAAAAAAAATTTTTTTTAAAGAATCTGATAAAATTTAAGGCACGTATTGCAAATGCAGCTTTGTGTAGGGCAGGAGAGCTGGGTGTTACATCAGATTGGAGGCTCTTGGCCAGCCGGACAGCCCTTGCCAAGCTCTGCTGATCAGTCCTAGTGGGAATGGGCTCACATGTGCCCAAACCATAGATTTTTTTACTTTTCATTTTCTTAAATGCTTTTTAAAAAACTTTTAAAAATGTTTATTTACTTTTGAGTAAGAGACAGAGAGTGAGCAATGGAGGGGCAGAGAGAGACACACACAGAATCTGAAGCAGGCTCCAGGCTCTGAGTTGTTGGCACAGAGCTGGACACAGGACTCAAACTCATGAACTGTGAGATCATGACTGAACTAAAGTCAGATGCTTAACCGACTGAGCCACCCAGGTATCCCATTGCTTGACTTTTTAATCTAACTGTGTGAGGAACAAATAACCCATCACTGTGGGCTGGACTTACCCTGCAGACCTCCAGTCTACAACCTTTGCCTGAGGGCCTTTTCCTGGCGTCTCTATTGTAAGGATGCAGGTCTGAATCAAACTGACTCCATGACAGGCTTCAAGTTTCCCCTCTGACCTTGGAGGCCTAGGTGTCAGTTTCTCAGAATCATTAGACAATAAAAGGGCACACATTGCCCAAGAAAGGAGGGACCACCCTTGTAACACCCAATCAGGAAAGGCCAGCTAACACCCTTAACATTTCTAAGGGCAGGCCTAAAGATAGAAGCTATAGATAGTCACTTATTGCTTTTTTTTCTTTTTTTTAATGTTTTATTTATTTTTGATACAGAGAGAGACAGAGCATGAGAGGGGGAGGGGCAGAGAGAGAAGGAGACACAGAACCAGAAGCAGGCTCCAGGCTCTGAGCTGTCAGCACAGAGCCTGACGCGGGGCTCGAACCCACGAACGTGAGATCTGACCTGAGCCGAAGCTGGACGCTTAACTGACTAAGCCACCCAGGTGCCCCTACTTATTGCTTAAGACTAGTCACACCCTATGTGAGGATCCTGGGCCCACTCTGTAATTGGTCAATACTCTAAATGTTGTGATTGGGTCCTGCCAAAAGTAACAACGTATGTGGTTAAAGTTACTGCCAGTGATGATAGGCGATAGTGATTGGGTCACTGTACCTGTGTCACAATTCCCTGTAACTCCCCCTTCCCAAACCCACAAAGGCCCTGCCCCGCCATTGTTCGGGGCTCTCAGCATGGCTCCACTGCGCTGGTGAAGTCTGTGAGTCCGAGCCTGAGCCCGTAACAGTAATAAAGCCCTTTGCTCTGGCATGCGTGACTCGGTCTCCCTGGTGGTCTCTGGTTTGGGGGGGATGATATTGAAACTTGAGCATAATACTATGTTGCCCATTTGCTCCCTCTCCTGCCCCTCCCAGTGAGGACAGCTGAAAACTTCTAGATGAATATACCCACATCCCCTCCCCAGGGGCACCTTCCCTTTTCCAAAGCATTGCCTGTGTATTTGAGAAGACTTCACATCCATTCACAGCTACCCCTGAAATCCATCAGACTCAACCTTTGTTATTTGTTAGGTCTTTTATTTCTTGTTTTTTTTTTTCTTAATTTTTTTAATGCTTATTTTTGAGAGAGAGAGAGGGGGAGACACAGAGGACTAGTGGGGGAGGGGCAGAGAGAGAGAGAGAGAGAGAGAGAGAGAGAGAGAGAGAGGGAGAGGGAGACACAGAATCCAAAACAGGCTCCAAACTCTGATCTGTCAGCACAGAGCCTGATGCAGAGCTCGAATTCATGAACGGTGAGATCATAACCTGAGCTGAAGTTGGATGCTTAACCGACTGAGCTACCCAGGTGCCCCTAGGCCTTTTTTTTTTTTTCTGACTATGAAAGTACACAGAAGTAACAGACAATGTCCACATATGTGCCAAGTTGAAAAAGAAACAGAATAAGACCTGGAGGACACTAGTATTTTTGTAGATTACAAAACACTAACAAAACATTACAGCATATTTTACATGCGTGCATTTAAAGTCAAGGATCCTTAGCCATCAAAGAGGCACCCCAGAGGGGTTACCTGTGGTGGGAGTAGGGGGAGAAAGGAGGGTAAAAGAAGCTTAGTACATCAATAAATCAATGCACGAGAGGGGACTGGCACTGGGCAGGTGACAGCAAGCGTTAGGCCGAAGGGGTCTGCTTCAGACAGTAAACTCACGCAAGGGTCCTCCAGAAAAAGCAACTATTTTCAATGCAGTCTTTTTAGAAATTTAAAAAAGTACAAGAAAGAAGACAAAAAATGCCCCCAGATCGGAGGGAGACATTGCTAACTTTTAGATGTGTTCCTTTCTAGGTGCCCACATACCCAGGCCGGAGGTGTTGAGGGGCTCAGCGTGGGCACAGAGGAGAGAGTACAGCTGAAGAGCTAAAGTACAGGGTGAATCAACAGAACCTGAGTTTGGAGCCAACCTTGGGCTCCAGTGCCCAGGCCGTCCCCGGGGTATTTCAGCCTGTTCTTTGCCCTTGTGACCCAGCCCCAGCGGTAAACAACCGATGCTATAAATAACAGCGTGGGCAGGGGCTGAGGGCAGATCTGAGCCTGGCGGATCAAAGGGTTCAATAATAACCTCGACTCTCCACGGGGGTTTCAGGCAGATGACAGCCGGGCTGCAGGACCACAACAGCACGGTGCGGGCACCTTCAGACGAGATCGGGCGCGTTCAGGGTGGTATGGCCGTAGACTGCAGGCACCTTCAGTAGCAGACACTGGGTATGGATTTTTCAAGCTGGGTTCCGTCCGTGGGAAGCAATACGGCACCGTGGTTACGTGTCTGGGCTATAAACACGGATGGACCTGGGTTTCTCTTCTGTGAACAACTGTGTGACGTTGGTCAAGTGACTTGATCTTCTCAGTTTTCCAATCTACTGACACTGCCTAGCATTTAATGCAAGAATCAGAGAGGACCGTATAAATACCAGAGACAAGGGGAAACACAAGATATTTAAGGTAGATTGAAATGCTGTGAAAGAAAGAAAGGAAGGAAGGAAGGAAGGAAGGAAGGAAGGAAGGAAGAAATGCTGTCACTGACAAAGACTCCTTCTGACCAAACGGAAGTTGGGTTCCTCTGAGCCCTTTTTCCAAGTAGGCCTTGATCTTGGCCCCTGTGCTGTCTTGGGCCTGCCCAGCCTGGTCTTAGCAAAGAATTGTGCTAAATCATTCTTCAACTTGTGATCCATGATTAGGTTATTCATCTCCCACCTTTGATGTTTAAGTCCTTGGCCTGCCTTCAGCAAGAATCCTGTTAGGTCAGTTTAGGGAGAGGGTCCCCTACCCTTGACGTCTCCTGTTGGTGACCGTCTATCCACTGACCCCCTCACCTTGCTCCTTGGCTGTAAATCCCCAGCCTTCTGGGCAGTGTTGGGGGCTGAGCCCCATCCTTCTCCGCATTGCAAGATTCTTGAATAAAGTCTTCCCTGCTGTTGAAACACTGTCAGAATACTTCTTAACATCCCCGATCTGAAACAAAAATTTAAAAAGGTAACCCGGGTGTGAGGCAGTAAATCCTACACTTGCACTGGGAACCGCTTACTATTCCCGTACCTGGCACAAAGGCCCAGCTCAGGGTAGGCCCTCAGCAAGGATTTATTGTACTAATGAAAGTGGAGCATCCTTCATGAAAAATGCCCAACATCGCTCATCATCAGGGAAATCCAAGTCAAAACTACAATGATATATCACCTCACACCTGTGAGAATGGCTAAAATCAACAACACAAGAAGCAGCAGGTGTTGACGAAGGTCGGAAAAAGGGGAGCCCTCCTTGCCCTGTGGGGGGAATGCAAACTGGTGCAGCCACCTGGAGAACAGTATGGAGCTTCCTCAGAAAGTTAAAACCAGAACTTCCCTAGGATCCAGCAGTTGCACTACTAGATGTTTACCCAAAGGATACAAAAATGCACACTCAGAGGGATACACACCTCCAAAGTGCACAGCAGTATTATCGACGGTACGCAAACCACGGAAACAGCCCAAGTGTCCAACTGACAAATGGATAAAGAAGAATGCTAAGTGAAAAAAGTCAGTCAGAGAAAGACAAATACCATATGATTTCACTCATATGTGGAATTTAACACAAAACAAACAAACAAAGGGAAAAAGAGAGAGAGAGAGAGAGGCAAACCAAGAAACAAGAAACAGACTCTTAACTACAGAGAACTAAGGGTTACCAGAGGGAAGCTGGGGGAGGGGCATGGGGAAATAGGTTGATGGGGATGAAGGCATGCACTTGTGATGAGTGCGGGTCATGTAGGGAAGTGGTCAATCACTGTATTGTACACCTGAAATTCATATTACACTGTATGTTAATTAAATTTAAATAAAAATTTTTTAAAAAGTGGAGGGGCGCTTGGGTGGCTCAGTCAGTGAAGCATCTGGCTCTTGAACTCAGCCCAGGTCTCGATCACAGGGTTGTGAGTTCAAGCTCCATGTTGGACTCCATGCTAGGTGTGAAGCCTACTTAATAAAAAAAAAGAGTGAGACATTAGACCTAATAGGAGCCAGAGTGTTAAAGAGCTGAGTTCCGTCTGGTCCTTCAGCTGAGAAGGGTGGGATGCAGGGCAGGGGATCTGGGTCCAGGCCCCCGTCTTTTCCTCTGTAAGGTGAATAGGGGTTGGTAGGAGGGTTTTCTTTTTCAAGTGTAATCCATGACAAATTCATTTTACATCATAACCCAGTACACTTATAATCCTTAATACCGTATATAAAATTGCAACATCAATTTTAGGAAATGCTCTGACATTTTCATTTCTCTTATTTGCTTCCACTCTATTTCATTTAAAAAAAGAAGGTATTGGGAGCCAAAGAAATAATTTTGATCACTCACCGCTGAGTCACAAACTGAAGTCGGGAAACCACGGGTTAGAGGGCCTCCTGTCTCGGTGTGAATTCTTTTTTTTTTTTTTTTTAAAGCTTATTTATTTTTGAGAGAGAGACAGAGACAGAGACAGAGTATGAGCGGGAAAGGGACAGAGAGAGAGGGAGACACAGAATCCAAAGCGGGCTCCAGGCTCTAAGCTGTCAGCACAGAGCCTGACGCGGGGCTCAGACTCACAGACGGTGAGATCAGGACCTGAGCCGAAGTCGGACACTTAACCAGTTGAGCCACCCAGGCGCCCCTCAGTGTGAATTCTAATCTGCCCACATACTGCTGCCCCCACGTCTCGGTTTTGCCGTTCTGCCAGCCTGTGGGTCCTTCCGTCCTGCTCACCTATTTGATCTCTACCCTTCCAGGCCTAACTCAAGGCCTTCCTCGCCAGACGTGTTCTCTGCCATAGCACTGGTCTCACTTCTCAATCAGGTTTGCTTGTTTTTTGTGAAGGGCCATATCTACCAATTAATTTGTCCTGTGTCCTCAAGTGTCTCCACCTGTGCTCGGACGAGATCTGGTGCGTTCAGGGTGGTGTGGCTGTAGACTCTCCACCTGTGCTCGGGACAGTGGTGGCATCAGAAAGGCCCTAGACGCATTCAGGGTCCAGGTACTGAGTTGGCGTGAGCAAGACTCAGGGAATGGGGACCATAAGAAGGCACCTATGAGGGGGGGTGACAATCTCCTGCAGGAAGTTGGGACCCTCTTCACTCCCCAACTTCACCCTTGCCAGAAAGAATTCAGAGGCATGGGGGGAGGGCAGACAGAGGGCTGGGGACAAAATGAGCCGCTGGCCTGGCAGGGGAGGAGCAGGAAGAACAAAGAGGAGCCTGCGTCCAAGGTCCCAGTGCAGGGGTCAAGGGAAGTGGGTCAGAGGGAGGCGCTTCCAGCTGACTGGCTGGCTGTCCCCCCACCCCCTTCCCCCCCTCCCACGGGGGGCAACACTGCAGCTTCTACTCCAAGCCAAATTGCTCACTGGCTGGATACTCCTGACCCAGGGTGGGCTCGAGAAGCTACTGATCAGTTTAGCTTGAACCCTCCAGGAAAACAAAGTTATTTCATGGTTTTAAATCACCCACCGAATAGTGACGAAGACCCTTGACCAAACTCCATTCAGTCTCCCCTGAGTTTCCCAGGGATTTTCGGGGTTCGTTCCTGCATTGCCCTGTTGCAGCAAGAATCCTGTTAGGCCAGGTTAGCCAGGATCCTCCTTGCTCCTGCTGTTTCTTCTTCTTCTTTTTCTATTTACTGTTTATTTTTATGAGCCAGAGCTTGAGTGGGGGAGGGGCAGAGAGAGAGGGAGCCTCGCAATCCGAAGCAGGCTCCAGGCTCTAAGCTGTCAGCACAGAGCCCGACGTGGACCACAAGATCGTGACCTGAGCCAAAGTCGGATGCTTTACCAACTGAACTCCCCCACGCACCCCTGTTTCTTCTTAGTCACTGTTCATCCTCTGCCCCGCCCCCTCCCCTGCACCCTGCTGCCCCTTATCATCTTAAACAAGTGTTGTGAGTAATGTTAATTAACAGAGGCTTGCAGGGCCCATGAGTGGACCTAGGAAACAGTCCGCAAGTGCGGGGGTGTTGGAGAATGCTTGGATGGATGACAAAACAACAATGCAGGGGTGAGGGACGGAATTCTAGCTCTGGCTTTGCCTTGCCGTGGCCACATGATCTTGAACAAGTCTAGGCCTTGGATCTCTCTTCTGCAAAATTAGGGAAGGGGACGGACCATCCAGGTCTGACTTTCCGTGGCTATTTAAATGCGCACTGAGAATGTGAGAGGACCAGAGTAATCATCTCCGTGCAGTGAGCGGCACACCAGGCACAGAGTGAGGCCTTCTATCCACGTGATGTTACAGATGGGAATACGACAGTATCGTCCAGGAAGGAGTAGGATGAACTCCAGTGCTTTGGGTCCGTCCTTGGAGCCCTGGACTCACATCTTCACGTGGTCCCATAGGCCGGGAGGTAAAGCTCCCCACACCTCACCCCGGAATCCCATCTCCCTGTTTTTCCAAAGAACGTACCATCATCTGAAACCCCCTCTATACTTACTTCACTTAGTAGTTCATTTGCCTGCTCCTCCTTGAAATATAAACTCCCTCAGAGCAGGGATCTGTGTCTGTTTTGGTGCTTGGTACTTACCGGGTGTTCAGCTAATATTTGCTGAATGAAGAAATGAATGAAGGAAGTAGCCAAGCCTGAGGGAGGTTAAATAATTTACCCGATGTCATCCAGCCAGCTCAAGCCCAGCACTGTGACGCCCTTGGCCTCAGCCCACGTGACCTCTATTCCTCAACTGCCTCATTCATTCTGAGAATGTCTACTGAGACCCTGATTCCTGCTGGGCACTGTTCTCAGTGATGGGGATACAGCAGTGAACAACACAGACAAAAATCCTCACCCTGCTCGCATCCTGGGATCCTCCCATGGGAAAAGAGGGTGACATTTTGAGGTTGGGAAGGTGGATGCAAGGCCCAAGGCTCCATGGGACATGTCAGTGGTAGACAGGACTAGCTGACCAAGGTCCTTCTTTCTGTGGAGTCCAGGTGCTGTTCGCGATCATCCTCAGTGGAGCTCTCCAGGCTGCCACCGTCGACTGCAGGTGACACAGATAAACCCGGAGTCTTGTGCAGATACCTGGATCAGTAAAGGCATGAATCCCTGCAACCCGGCACTGTGCAGCCAGAACCTCTGAGACCACAAATGGTGGTCCTACGGCTGCTGGCACAAGACTTGGGGTTCCTTCCCACTCGCCCCAAAGATTGTCTCTCTATTTCCCAGCTACTGACCTGCTCTGGAGAAATGGAGGGCAAGGAGGTTTGCCAAGGTGCAGATGGAAAGGCCCCAGAGTTGACCAGATTATGTTGAGGCTGGGAGTGTCCACTTCCCACCCCCACCTCCATCCTTTCCCCCAACCCCAGGAGGGAGGGAGACTCCCATAGCTTTTCGCTGCCAAACAATTGAAAGAGCACTGGATTTGGAGTCCTAGGTCCAAGCCCGCCCCACCACTCACTAGCAGAATGATTCTGGGCTGGTCACTTTAAAGTTCACCCTCCTCATTTATAAAATGGAGCCGCCATAGCTGTTGACATTTCTTTTTTAATTTTTTTTGTTTTATTTTTTTATTTTTGAGACAGAGAGATTCAGAGCATGAGCAGGGAGGAGCAGAGAGAGAGGGAGACACAGAATCAGAAGCAGGCTCCAGGCTCTGAGCTGTCAGCACAGAGCCCGACACGGGGCTCAACCCCACGAATGTGAGATCATGACCTGAGCCAAAGTCGGAGGCTTAACCAACTGAGCGACCCAGGCTCCCCAGCTGCTGACATTTCTTGAATGTTCTGCATGTCCTGACACAGAGCTGGTTAAATGGACCACTTCACTTAATCCTCACAACCAGTCAATGAGAGAGAGACTATTATCTCCATGTTACTGAGGAAACTGACCCAGAGACGTTAAATAACGTGCCCAGGGCTATGCACCCTACAGTGGCAGAGCTGGGATTCAAATGCAGACTGTCTAGCTCCACAGCTTGTGTGGGTTTTTTTTGTAATATTAATTCATTTTTGAGAGAGAGAGAGAGAAAGAGAGATTGAGCATGGATGGGGAGGGCAGAGAGAGAGAGAGAGAAAGAGACTCCAAAGCAGTTCCAGGCTCTGAGCTGTCAGCACAAACCCCAACACGGGGCTTGAACTCATGAACCGTGAGATCATGATCTGAGCTGAAGCTGGATGTTTAACCGACTGAGCCATCCAGTTGCCTCCCCCGCCCCCCTCCACCCTGTCCAGAGCTTGTGTTCTTAACCTTGTGCTGATCCAGCTGGGCTGGGCCAAACTCAAGGAGCGCTCACAAAGTAAACAGGGTGAGGCCTCCTTAGGGTGCTTGCGGTTCCCTCGTGGCACTTGGCGTGCTCTGCCCCACCGTAGACACAGTTGCTCCCATTTCTGGGTCCTACTGTTAAGGCTCCTTAAGGGCAAGACCCAGGACTCTCTGCGCCTGCACAGCACCCACCCTGGCTCCAGGGACTGAACCGGGGCTCCAAGATGAAAATGTGGACACTGCAGATTCCCCTTTTAAGCATGAAAGCAATTAATATCTGTTCATAGAAACGTCGTGAAAACAAGGCCACCTTTGAAAAACACGTTTAAAAACACTTTCAACATCTCTGAACCACTTTTTACCCAAGATTTCTATCCCGGGCTTTAAAACACAACCCAGTATTTTCCTTCTCAGGGTTTGCAGATGTAATCACAAAAGAAGGGGAGAGAGAGAGAAGCAAGGAGTCTCTGTAACTCGTCAGACACCCCTGAGGCATTCCCCAGGCTGGGAAAGAGGCTTCTCTCTCTTGGGGCAGAATTCCACCAAGCGGGGAGGGTGGTGGCGGGGAGGGTGGTGGTTGGGCGGTGGGGTCCTTTGAAAGCAGAATCCTCTCAGGCGAAGTTCTGTGGAAACTTGTTTTCACCAAGTTCTCTTGTGTGTGACCTGACCCAGAACCTCGGGGGAAGTTCAAGAGAAATTTGATGTTAGGAGGCAGCTGCCCCTGAAATAGGGTCCAGAAGCTTCCCTCAAGCCGAGGTCCTGTGTTTAGAAGCCTGGAGAACCTAAATAGTTTTCAGGGTAGCCAGAAGGGAAATTCTTCAATGTGTTCAGTTAGTGAGTTTGTCCTTCCTTTTCCACAGTGGGTGGCAAATTTCCCTAACCAGTTGACATCGAACCAAAATAGAAGAATTTCTCAAATTCATTTGACTAGTGCTAAATACAGCTGAAATGGCTTATTCTACTCATGAGCAGTCATCTGAGATTCGGCCAATCATAGATAGATGCAAGCTGTAAATTATAACCAATAACATTTCACATGCATCTGAAATACTGAGGCGGCCAAGGGTGTGTGGTTCATACAGCACTTAAAAGTGTAGTTTTGGGTGTAGACAGGTTGGATCTGGATCCCAACTCTAGCATTTGTAGCCATGGGGGCATTGGTTATCTGACTGAGCCGCCCAGGTGCCCCCATCCATGGGGGCATTGGTAAAATAATTTCATCTCTCTCTTTTTAAAACAAATTTAATGTTTATTCACTTTTTGAGAGACAGAGAGACGGAGCAGGAGGAGTGGGGAGGGGCAGAGAGAGGTGGAGACACAGAATCCGAAGCAGGCTCCAGGCTCTGAGCTGCCAGCTCAGAGCCCAACACGGGGCTCAAACCCATGAACCGTGAGATCATGACCTGAGCCGAAGTTGGATACTTAACTGACTGAGCCACCCAGGTGCCCCAATAATTTAATCCCTTTAGATCTCAATTCTTTCTGAATTAGGTGTAATAATAGCTCCAGATTCCCAAGGTTATTTTCAGGATTAAATGACTATATATACATACTGCTTAAGTATTAAGTTCTTAATAAATGTTAGCTGTTGTGGTAGGCAGCCCCTAAAATGGCTCCCAGGAATCTTTGCCTCCTGGGGTTCACAGCCTTTGTGTAATCACTTCTTGATTATGGGCCAGACTCAGTGACTAGCTTCCAACAAACAGAATATAGCAACAGAGATGAGGTGTTAGGGACTCTGAATAGCCAAAACAAACTTTAAAACAGAAGAACAAAGTCAGAGGTCTCACGCTTCCTGATTTCTAAACTTACTACAAATCTCTAGGAATCAAAGTAGAGGATTGCCGGAGGCCCGAGCTGGCTGGTCCAGGGTCCCCTGAAGGGGTCGCAGCGTCGGCGAAAAATTGGGTTGAGAGAGATCCACGCAGTTTCTTTCTTTCTTGGTCACCAGCCTGGCATCATCTCTCGCATCCCTCTGGCATCTCTCTGGCTTGCCAGGCTTTGGGCCTTTATTTATAGACTTAAGTGTTAACATGATATCAAAAAGTGGAATTTTTACAAACAATTCTCAGAGATAAAGATGCTTTGAGAAGGATGCAGAAACAGGTTTTACAGAGGCATTTCTTCAGAACTATTCTAATTACAATGAGGTAACTTACACATCATAGGATAACAGGATATTCTCAGTGAAAAGCAGATAACATACACATTTGTTTAAACTGCTAGTAAATCTTACAACTAAGACGATAGCAGGATGTTTTCAGTGAGAAGCAGATAGCAAACACATTTTATAACAATAACACTAAGATTCAGGCATAAACAAGGCTAGGAGGCATTCTGTCTGGCTCACAAGAGGAAGAATGTATTCACGATGGTTAGTAAGTAAACCTTTGGTCAACCTTGTTCTTTGATGCTGAAGTGTAAGGCCATAGGCACCCTAGAGGAGCCGGCCTTTGCATATGAGTTTAGGTTGTAACTACTCTTACCCATCCTCACAATGGGCACCAAATTAGCATATGTATGCGCAGTAACTTATACCTGGCTCTTGTTTGTTTCTTATTCCTAAATTAGGCATTTTTTCTGCGGGCCAGAGTAAATATTATTCTTGTGTTCTTTAACCCCCTTAATTTCCAGGTCCTAAGTTTGTGAAGCTCAATAGAAGAGCCTTTCGACAAACATCTGCAGTGCCTTGTTTAACTTCCTCTTTATACAGGTGGCAATATGCTTCCTCCCATGAGGTATCTGTGTGGGGAATATCGGTCTGATTTGGAACATTGTGAGGCCTAATCAATAGCAACAGGCTTAATTTCACATGAGCAGCAGTAGCAGAAGGAGATGCCAGTTTCCACCTCTCATGGCAGGAGCCGTGCCATGTCTGCCATTTCCTTACTGTGACCTTGTCATCCAGCAAGGCTGGTGCAGCTCCCAGCAGAGGATACCAGCATAAAGATAGACATACAGGTCAACGGAATGGAATAGACAGCCCAGAGATAAATCCTTGCGTCTATGGTCAAATGATTTTCCACAAGGTGCCAGGACCACTCAGCAGGGGAAGGACAATCTTTTCCACACAGAGTTCTGGAAAAACTGGAGATCCACCTGCAAGAGAATGAAGTTTGCTCAAACCTTACACCACAGACAACAAATAACCACAAACGGAGAAAGATGGAAACATGAGAACTGAAACTCTTAGGAAAACGTGGGATAAAAGCTTTACCACAGTAGATCTGGCAATAATTTATTGGATTCTGAGACCAAAGGCACAGACAACAAAAGAAAAGATAGGCAAATTGGATTTCATGAAAATTAAAAACTTCTGTGCATCGAAGGACACTCACTATCAACAGAGTGAAAAAGCAACATAAGGTCCTTATGTGTCCACTCCAGGGCCCTTCTGATGGACACAGTGGTCACAGGACTATTGGATACTCCTCTAGATCTCTATTTCATTTGTACCAGATTTTAGGGATAGATAAGCAGATACATTACCTTCTATTTCAGGCAATAGGGGCCCTTGCTCTGAGCCTGATGATTTACAGGGCCCCTATCACAGCCACACACAAAATACATGTATTGAGTAAGAGGTAAAAAGGAAATATCGGGGCGCCTGGGTGGCTCAGTCAGCTAAGTCTCTGACTTCGGCTCAGGTCATGATCTCATGTTCGTGGGTTCAAGCCTCACATTGGGCTCTGTGCTGACAGTTCAGAGCCTGAAGCCTGCTTCCGATTCTGTGTCTCCCTCTCTCTCTGCCCCTCCCCCCTCATGCTCTGTCTCTCTCTGTCTCAAAAATAAGTAAAACATTAAAAAGAATTTAAAAAAAAGGAAATATCAAAATCAAATTACAAGAAATAATTGTCATCAATGAAATACACAAGCAGGCGATTAGCACCCTATTTCAAAATGAATCCAGGAATGCGAACCTGAAGGTCTGAATAAACCTAATTCTGTCAGCCAGGAGTTACATGACCTGGGGGCCACGTGGGTGGCTCTCCAAGACAAGAACACGTGGGCACTCTGGCTCTCCCGGGGGGTGGGGGGGCATGACACCACCCTCAGCACCCACTAGTTGCACATCTCTTGCCCCACAACCTCGAAACAAAAGGCAAGCGCATCCCTATGATATGAAGGTTTGAGGTTGATTCTGTTATGGACGTCAGTTTGACAAGGTACGGATATAGAACAACTTTCATTTGGTTTGGCCCATTTAAATGTTTAGACAAATATATGAGGGTCTTTGTTTGTACCCATACCTCAGATCCCATATATGTCAAGCAAGTGTAATGGTATGTTGAAAAAGAAGATCTATGGTATAAAGAAATATTGGGATACCTGGCTGGCTCAGTAGGAAAAGCACGTGACTCTTGATCTTAGGGTCATGAGTTTGAGCCCTGTGTCAGGGGTAAAGATTGCTTAGATAAATAAAATTTAAAAATAAATAAATAAATGGGGTGCCTGGGTGGCTCAGTTGGTTAAGCATCTAACTTTGGCTCAGGTCATGATCTCGGAGTTCATGGGTTTGAGCCCCATGTCAGGCTCTGTGCTGACAGCTCAGAGCCTGGAGCCTGCTTCGGATTCTGTGTCTCCCTCTCTCTCTGCCCCTCTCACTCTTGTTTCTCTCTCTCAAAAATAAGTTGATATTAAAAAAATTTTTTTTAAATGAAACAGTATCTTTATTTTATTTTTTTGTCAATTTAGCGTTTGTCAGTTTTAATGTCAATTAAAAACATATGGCATAAAATTTACCAACTTAATCAAAAAAGGTATGCAGTCCAGGGATTAAGTACATTCATACTGTAGTGCAACCACCAGCTCCACTCGCCTCCAGAACTTTTTCATCTTGTTAAACTGAAACTCCACACGCATTAAACAATAACTTCCAATTCCTGCCCCTCCCCCAAGTCCCCTGCCGCCTCTGAGTTCCTGGAAACCACCGTTCTATTTTCTCTCTATGATTTTGACTACTCAAGGAACTGTGTGTAAGTGGAATCACACGGTATTTATCTTTTGGTGATTGGCTTATTTCACTTATCCTCACGTCCTCAAGGCCGATGGACTGAATAGTATTACGTTGTACGCATACACTGCATTTTGCATATCCGTTCATTTGTCCAGGTGTATTCGGTAGCTTCCATAATTAAGCTGTTGTGAATAATGCTGCTGTGAACAAGTATCTGTTCAAGACCCCACTTTCAGTTCTTTTGGGTATGTACCCAGCAGTGGCATTGGCGGTTCATATAGTGATTCTATTTTTAATTATTTTCATGAACCACCACATGGTTTTCCACACTGGCCATACCAATTTACATTCCCCGTAACAATGCACAAAGGTTACACTGTCACCACATTCTTGCCCAAACTTGACATTTCCTGTTTTTTTGTTTTTGTTTTTATGATAGTCATCCTGAGGGTGGTGGAGTCTTATCTAATTGTGGTTTCAATTCCATATAAGGTATTTCCCTAATGATCACTTATACTGAGCATCATTTCATGTACTTATTTGCCATTCTAGATCTTCTTCGGAGAAATATCTATTCAAGCCTTTCACCCATTTTGGAATTGGGCTGTTTTGTAGTTGTTGATTTTTAGGAGTTCTTTATATATTCTGGATATGAGGCCTTTATCAGATATATGGTTTTCAAATATTTTCTCCTAATCCATAGGTTGCCTTTTCTTTCTGTTGTTCGGGTCCTTTGATGCATAAAAGTTATTAGTTTTCATAAATCCAATTTGCCTATCTTTTCTGTTGTTGTCTGTGCCTTTGGTGTCAGAATCCAATAAATTATTGCCAGATCTAATGTGGTAAAGCTTTTATCCCACATTTCAGCTCTCATGTTTCTTTAGGTCTTTATCCATTTGTGGCTATTTTTTTGTCTGTGGTGTAAGATTTGAGTCCAACTTCATTCTCTTGCAGGTGGATCTCCAGTTCTCCCAGAACCATGTGTGGAAAAGACTGTCCTTCCCATGCGGAACGGTCTTGGTGCCCTTGTTGAAAAACATTTGACCATAGACACGAGGATTTACCTCTGGGCTCTCCATTCTATTACCTCTGGGCCGTCTCTCCATTGGCCTGGATGTCTTTGTGCTGGAATCACATTATTTTGATTCCTGTAGATTTGTAGTAAGTTTTGAAATCAGGAAGCGTGAGACCTCTGGTTTTGTTATTCTATTCTTCTTGAAAGATTGTTTTAGCTGTTCGGGGTTGTTGTTGTTTTTTAATTCCACATAAGTTTTAGGATGGATTTTTCTATTTCTGAGAAAAAATATCCTTGGGAATTTGACAACAATTATATTGAATCTGTAGATCACTTGGGCAGTATTGATATCTTAGGAACATTAGATCTTTCCATTTATGAATACTGACATCTTTCCCTTCATTTATGTCTTCTTTAGTTTCCTCTAGCAGTGTTTTGCATTTTTCATTGTACAAGTCTTTTACCTCCTTGGTTTTTTTTACTAAGTATTTCATTTTTTTTGATGCTATATAAATGGAGGTGTTTTCTTAATTTTATTTTCATATTTTCATTGTTACTATATAAAAATTCAATTGGAGGCGGCAGAGGATAATGCTGCAGACATAGCGGCTGTGGTCAAAGAGCTCACGGACACATCGGGCTACCCCACAACTTCAGTCGGTGCCCAGGGAGCGGAGCTGCTACCTTATTAGTATTCGCACCCACAAGGCTGTGCAGCAGGCCCTTGGGGGAGAGCCAGCATCGCGGCCATGGCTGATCTCTCAGGCTTAGGAGCCCACGGCTCCAAGCACAGGACCAGGCAGCTCCAGATCCCTCTCCCCTCTTCGATGACACAAGCGGTGGTTACTCCAGCCAGCCAGGGGGACACCCAGCCCCAGGAGCCAACGTGGCCTTCAATGTCAACCACTTGCTTGGGGACCCATCGGCTAACGTGCTATGGCCTGTGGCAACTCCATCGCATCCCATGGGAAGGACATGGTGCACAAGGAGCTACACCGTTTTGTGTTTGTGAACAAACTCAAGTATTTTTTTTGGCTGTGGACACAGCCTATGTGGCCAAGAAGTTGGGACTACTGGTCTTCCCCTACACACACCACACCAGAACTGGGAAGTGCAGTATAGTCGCGACGTGCCTCTACCACCACGGCAAGATCTCAGCGCCCCTGACCTCTAGATCCCCACAATGACCTTCATCACCTATGTCCTGTTGGCTGGGACGGCACTGGGCATTCAGTTCTCCCAGAGGTGCTGGGCCTGTATGCAAGCATGCGCTTGTGTGGGTCATGATGGAGGTGCTCGCTCTGCTCCTGGCGTCTACCTGGCCACCGTGTGCAGTGACCTGGGCCCCTTCCACCTGCTGGCCTACAGTGGCTACAAGTGCGTGGGGATGATCCTCAGCATGCTCACAGGGCTGCTCTTCGGCAGCGATGGCTACTATGTGGCACTGGCCTGGACTTCGACTTCACTCATGTACTTCATCGTGCGCTCTTTGCGAACAGCAGCCCTGGGCCCTGACAGTATGGGGGGGCCCAGCTCCCTGGCAGCGTCTCCAGCTCTACTTGACCCTGGGAGCTGCTGTCTTCCAGCCCCTCATCATATACTGGCTGACCTTCCACCTGGTCCGGTGACCTTTGGCTCCCACTGGCACTGATTTTTCCATGCATTGAAGATGTGATTTCCTTGACTATAAATAAATAAATAAATAAATAAATAAGATAAATAAAAATTCAATTGATTTTTGAGTGTTGACTTCATATACTGATACTTTGCCAAATTTATTTATTAGTTCTAGTAGTCTCTTGGTGGCTACCTACCTCCTACTCTACAGCAAGCTGTATTCCGGGCCCTTCGTAGAAATATGGGCCCTGGAGACTACGCCAGCAGGGCAGAGTGGCTACGAGCAGAGGTTGTGGTATCACACGGACCCAGGTTTGAGTTCTCTCTGTGCGACTTTGGGCAAATCACTTCACCTATTTCTCCAGGCCTCAGTTTTCTGATCTGTTAAATGGGGATAAAAATACTACTGACCTCAGTAGAGTTACAGAGAAGCAAACAAGATAATGCATATAAATTGCTCAGTGCAGTGTCTTGCTCATAGTAGAGTGCTCAATACTTACTACTAATGAGGAGCACCTTTAGGGTATGCAAAAGAATATCCTTGAATATTCTTGAATCTAAAAGGTAACAATTATATTGGTTAAAGGCAAGGAGATGATATAAAAATTCATTCACGGTGAACTGGAGTCAGGAGATCAGACTGTCCTTGGGCAGCTTACTTGTCTCCGTGGGTGGGTTACTGTGGGTTTAATGGAGGCTCCCTTGATGCCTACTGTCCTCAGGAACGGGAGTCCTCATGGTGTGAAGTAGACCAAACACTTTTAATCTGTTAAAACTATGCCAATCTGTGTGCTTTTTTCTGTTGTGGCAAAACACAGGCTCTTGTGCCAGCACAGCTTGACTCACAGTCTCTGCCGTCAGCCAGAGACAAACACTGGCCTGCCTGAGTCCGTGGAAAAGTCCAGATGTTTGTGGCGCACTAACTGCCAGACTGACGGCTCTGGAGGCTGTCAGCTGCGGTGAGTAAGCATGCCTTGTCAACATCAAGTCCCCTATAGAAAGCTGTCCCCCATGCATAGTTCTGAAAATCAGAGGCAATACATAACCTGTGGCTTTAAAAAAAAAACTTTGGGGGCGCCTAGATGGCTCAAATCAGTTAAGTGGGTCTGACTTGGGCTCAAGTCATGATCTCACAGTTCGTGGGTTCGAGCCCCGTGTCGGGCTCTGTGCTGACAGCTCAGAGCCCGGAGCCTGCTTCGGATTCTGTTTCTCCTCTCTCCGTGCCCCTCCCCAACTCATGCTCTCTGTCTCTCAAAAATGAAAAAACGTTAAAAAAATTGTAAAAACTTAAAAAATTGTTTTGATTCTTTATTTTCTATGTAAATTCACCAAGTCCGCTTGCAGATCCAATGTCAGAGAAGCCATCATAAATAACCAGGTGGAAAGATAGTATCCTTAGGGCCAGAAGCCCGAGACTGGACTTTAAGGCCCTGATTGGGGGTGGGGGGGTAAGTCAGAAGTCTTACTTAGATATTTACTGTAGTAATTTCACCTCTAGGAATTTATTTAAAGGAAATTTATTTAAGAAAATGGAGATTTATCTACAAGGATATTCAGATAAGCATATAATAGCAAAAAATTGGAAATGACAGTAGGGGATGGTGAAATTCATAACACAGTCATACTATAAAATACTGCTAATGATCTAGTATGTATACATACAGAAACACGTTCAGAATATATTGAATTTAATTTTTTAATGTTTATTTATTTTTGAGAAAGAGAAAGAAGAGAGAGTGCAATCGCAAGTGGGGGAGGGGCAGAGAGGGGGAAACAAACAATCTGAAGCAGGCTCCAGGCTCCGAGCTATCAGCACAGAGCCTGATGTGAGGCTCAAACTCATGGACTGCAAGATCATGACCTGAGATGAAGTCGGATGTTTTAACAGATTGAGCCACTCAGGCGCCCCATCAAAATGTATTGAGTTTAGGGGCGTCTGGGTGGCTCAGTCGGTTAAACATCTGGCTTCGGCTCAGGTCATGATCTCGCGGTGCGTGGGTTCAAACCCCGTGTCGGGCTCTGTGCTGACAGCTCAGAGCCTGGAGCCTGCTTCAGATTCTGCTTCAGATTCTGTGTCTCCCTCTCTCCCCTCCCTTGCTTACACTGTCTCTCTCTGTCTCTCAAAAATAAACTTTAAAAAGTTTTTTTTTAATGTATTGAGTTTAAACATAAAAAAAAAGGTAGCAAAAGAAAATCTACCATTCCTTACCATTTTTATGATGAGAAAAAAATCCCCACAAAGATCAGTCATTGGAGGCTTTCTAAGTACTTCAAAGTTGTTGATTTCAGGCATTGTTCTGAGTATTTCTTTTTTTTTTTTAATGTTTTATTTATTTTTGACACAGAGAGAGACAGAGCATGAGAGGGGGAGGGGCAGAGAGAGAAGGAGACACAGAACCAGAAGCAGGCTCCAGGCTCTGAGTTGTCAGCACAGAGCCTGACACGGGGCTCGAACCCACGAACTGTGAGATCATGACTTGAGCCCAAGTCAGACCCACTTAACTGATTTGAGCCACCCAGGCGCCCCTGTTCTGAGTATTTCAAAGATGTCGATTTGTTTAACACACTAACTGTTAGGTGTTATTATCCCCATTTTACAGATGAAGAAACTAAGCAGAGAGGTTGAAAAGCTGCAGAGTGGAGACTGTGGGCAGGCTGTGGAGTCTGTGCTCCTCTGCACACTGCCTCTCAGTATGCAAGAGACTGGAAGGACATTCCCTCAAAACCTTTACAGTGGTTAGCAGAGAGCCCGACACGGGGCTCAAACTCACAAACCCTGAGATCATGACCTGAGCTGAAGTCAGCCGATTAACCGTCTGAACCACCCCTGCGCCTCTTAAAGGTGGATGTTTACTGCAAACTTGAACCAGTCTCTCGCAGCCTCAGTTTCTTCATATATATAGAATGGTAATAATGCCTATCCTGTCGAGCTAATGTCGTGATTGAGATAACGTATGTGAAAAGACTCGGATAGTATAGATTTGGAATATATTTAAAAGGAAAGGTTTAAAAGGTGCTGTAATACAAGGCAACACAAAGTGGAAAGTGGGAAGAGAAAAACGTCCACAGAAATGCAGAGACTGTCGAGCTGAGCAAACATGGCGGGAGCTTGCCTGGTTCCTATCTCATGGATTCTCTCTAGAGCCTTCCATGACACCTAAGGACGGTGTGTCTCTTCTTTTTTTTTTTTGATAGTGTGTTTCTTCTTCATGCCACGGGCATGAATAATTGGGAGACAGGTATGGCCATAGAATTAGATGGCTCCCCTATTCCAGCTCCCCCCCGCCCCCCGTGAGTATTAGGTGTCCCAGATTTCCTCCTATTTTCAATCCAGTTGCCAGTCTGAGCCTGTTGGGGTTGTTCTCAAGGTTGTTGCCCATCTTTCTGTTCATATAGCTTCTGGCCTGACGGACTGGGAGCTCAGACCTCACAGCAGGCCACGTAACGGGAAGTTTGAACCAACAGACTAGCAAGGAAACTGATGGTTGGCCCTGGGAGTCCACCTGTGTGAACACTTTAAAAAGCTGATCTAAATAACACTGGGTGTTCATTTTTTTGTGGTTGTTTGGTATAATCCCCACCTTTGAGGATCACAAAGGACAAAGGAGGTCCCCTTCACACATAAGAACCACCTCCCTCCCATCAGCGGACCTGCTCTTAGAAATACACAGCGGTTCTCAGCCAGAACGAGACACTGGAATCAGCTGTGTCAGGAAAGCAACACCTTAGCATCTTAGCTCCACCCTCTCAGGGTCTCTGGCCTGAGAATTAAATTGACAGAAGGCATTAACAGGAGAAAACCACACAGATTTATTTCATATACGTTTTAAGTGATAAGGAAATAAAGACCCAAAGAAGTGGCAAAGCCTAATGCCTTTATGTTAGGTTGAACAAGAGAATACAATTGTGGAAGAGTACCTAAAATACATGGGGAGGGTAAGGGAAGGTAAGTTATTTTGACAAGGTCTGTTGGTAGAGAACTCTCCGGGCCTCCACTCCCATCTCTGGTGATGAGAATGTTTCTTTCCTCCTGGTGTTGGAAGACATCTTTCACACGGGAATTTTCTTTTTTGTTTCCAGGAAGACCAAGGAAAGAGAGGTCAGAGTGGCCTTCTTGCACCTGCTGTTTTTCAAGTGCCTTTACTTTGAAATAATCCTTATGCCACGGTGACAAATCTGGGAGTGGCACACTCTGCCACCCTGCAGCTCCGCTGGAACACCCATGAAGCGATCCTCGAAGATTCAGATTCTGGGGTGCGAGTCCATGCATCAGAGTCCTTTAGAGGTCCTGGAGGTTGAGATCCCCCTGGGTCAGAGTCACAGGAAGTGTGGGAGTTTAGCATTGACTTCCTGTGCCCCATTTAGTAATTAGGCTGAAATGGCCGCAATGACTGAGAACTGATTTGCAACAGCTTGGGAATGCGTGAGCAGCCGGGGAACGCGCAGCAGATGCTTCCCCAGGAAACACGTTCACGGTGTGGGGAGGGGTGTGTGTTTTGATACCAGTTGGGCAACAAGATCAGGGCCCCGAGGCACATCGAGCCATCAGACAGGTGTTCCACTTTGCTTTTTTGGCAAGTTCCAAGAACTCGCTTCTCCTAACTGAAAGCAGCCATCGACTGACGGACCAGCAAGCATTCAAAGTTGTACTCTCTGTTCAATGGTGAGCCTGAGGAAGACAAATGACCAAACTAGCTTGTTTTGAGACAGACACACTGGGAGGCACGTGATCCAACCTGAAAGCCCTCGGGTCCAATTAGAGACTTGTTTGAAAGGTGTGGCAAACCTGGGTGATGGCCTCACTGTCCTGGTACTCACGGGGCCTAAAACACAGTATCAGCTTGCAACTTGCCGATCCTGAAATGCCAGACTTTCCAACACGCCTTTTTGCTCCTCTTTGATTTACAGCTTAGGTAGGTAAATTTTATGTAACAGAGTTTGTTGATTTTGGCTCCCACCGAGACGTAATTCAAAATTCATCCTCCCGGGAAAGGATTCCTTCTAGTGTGCGGGGCCCCGGGGATGGTGTCTGTAACCTGCGCTCCGTGGCAATGTTAGCAGGTTGATTTTTGGGTTTACAAGCGGCACTGTCTGTCCTGGAGTCTAAGGGGAAGAACCGAGGAAATGAATCTCCCCAGACACGCAGCTTTCCTCTGATAAACTGTCCAGGATAGAGCCTTTGAGTTCCTTTTACCCTTGGGATAGAGCCTATTTCCCTTTTGTATCCCCATATTTATTAAACACCCACATATTTATGATGCGTTTGGCTCCCAGGATCGGTGACTGATCTACATCCTTGAGCGCTGGTTCTCTGTATCACCAATGTCCTATTTGTGAACTGAGAATCACTAATTGGATCGTGTGTCGGTGGCACTGTAACGACTGGCAGGGGAAAGGCAGAGGCTGCGGCGGATGTCCTGAATAGCTCCTGCTCTCTAGTTCTGAGCTGTAATCGGCGCTTGGTAAATATTAATGAAGGATGAGGCTGGAGCTATATTGAGAGGCTGCTGGGGTCTTGGACATAGCAAAGGCTCTAACAGTGTCCCCTTAGGGCAGCCTGTCTCTGACCTGGCGGATATGGAGGCTTCATACTGCCCCAGCAAGCCTGCAGCCCGGTCAACAGCTACTCAGTGTCTGCTCTGGGCAAAGGACCTTTCAGGTACCGGGGAAGACAGAGGTGGCTCAGACACAAATGCAGCAGGGAACGCAGAGCCTGGGCTCCTGAGTCTTAGCGTGTGGCTTTCAGCTTTAACCTGCCTGGGCTTCACATTCTTCATCTGCACGGTAGAGATCTAAATAGCACCTACCCCCTAATTTGTGCAAATAAGCAAAAGCAATGTTGCACAGGGAAGGGGGAGGCAGAGAAAGTACCCAATACACTGTGTGTGTTTATAAGAATCCAATATACTAGGGGTGCCTGGGTGGCTCAGTCCATTAAGCGGGGGACTTCAGGTCTGGTCATGATCTCACAGGGGTTCGAGCTGCGTCAGGCTCTGTGCTCACAGCTCGGAGCCTCGAGCCTGGAGCCTGTTTCAGATTCTGTGTCTCCTCTCTGCACCTGCACCTCCTCCCCACCCTCGAAAACTAAATACTAAAAAAAAAATTTTTTTTTTAAAGAATCCAATATACTACACACATAAGAATCAGACGACAGGGCGATTGAATTCTGTTATACAATTTGGAGCCAAAGAAGTGGTTTTTTGTGGTTTTTTTTCATTTTTGACACACACACACACACACACAGTATAAGCAGGAGAGGGTCAGAGAGAGAGACACACAGAATCAGAAGCAGGCTCCCGGCTCTGAGCTAGCTGTCAGCACACAGCCTGACACTGGGCTCAAACCCACGAACCCACGAACCTGGTCAAGATCATGACCTGAGCCGAAGTCAGATGCTTAACTGACTGAGCCACCCAGGCACCCCCTGTTTTGTTTTTTAAAGTAACACATTAAGATCCCGTGGAGAGCAGAGAGAGGAGCGCGGTGGTGGGAATGTGTTAGGGATGAATTTGAAAGATATTTGGATGATAGGAATAAAAAAGAATTAGAAGGTGCTCAGACTGAAACCAAACTGTTCACAAACCATTATATTAAAAAGAAAGTTCAGGGGCACCTGGGTGGCTCAGTCGGTTGAGCATCTGGCTTGGGCTCAGGTCATGATCTCACAGTTCCTGGGTTTGAGCCCCGCGTCGGGCTCTGTGCGGACAGCTAGCTCAGAGCCCGGAGCCTGCTTCCGATTCTGCTTCCGATTCTGTGTCTCCCTCTCTCTGACCCTCCCCTGCTCCCGCTGTTTCTGTCTCTCAAAAATAAAAAACATTAAAAAAAAAAAGAATCTGTTTAAAAATAAATAAAAAGAAAGTTCATTGTAAGGGTCTTTTTCGAAGTTAAAATCGTGAACTCATTAAATACAGCCTGGCAATTATCTGGCATCTTGAGTTTTTAGGGCGCAGATTACACTTTGAGCAAGATAGCAGGTGCGTAATACATACATCTTATTTGACTCTAATATGATTAGCACTAGAAAACCCCAGGCTCAAAAATAACTCTTCTGTACATTTCACCCAATTAATTTGATTAACAAACTCCTCTTTTAAAATGCAGTAGCTTAAGTAAGTTTTTCTTAAGAAACCTTAAGGTCCGTGACTAGAAAAACATCGGTGTGGGGGGATGATGGTAGCGAAAACCTGAAGATTAAAAACGAATTACGTGGGACTTAGAAAAAAAAATGTACATAAATCCCGCAATGAACATGTTCGTATGTTCAGAGAATACGGCGTTCTCTTTTAAGACGCTCATTATCCATTTACCCCAAAGAAGTTGTCCTTTCCTTCTTCCCAGCACATCGCTGGCATCATCAACTGAACTAGATCTTTTCTCCCCGTTCACATTTAAAACTGCGCAGAAGGGGAATAAGGGAGCCCCCGGTCTCTCCACAAAGTTTCCTTGTGCACTTACAATGTTCAAGAGGCTGTGTTCAGAAAACTAAAAGCCGGTGCGGGTGGGGTGGTGGTGGGTGGGCTTCAGATACAGGCACCCGCCGTTATGACACGGTACGATGAAGGGCTCTAACTGAAGTTTAAGGACCAGCTGGGCCACAGAGGAGGAAGTGATGGACTTGATCCGCGCATGTGTCGGAAACGCCTTCACCAGGGGAGGCCACTTCGGGAAGTTTCGAGGCTAGGGCGGGGGTGGGGGACACAAGAGAGAACCGCAGGGGAACTGCGAGCTTTGGGAGCTACAAAGAAGGTCCCGAGCTGTAGGAGAGGGGCGTCAGGAGCAAAGTGGGAAGGGACCAGGCCCCGGGAGGCAACTTTGTGGAGTGTCTTCCATCTGTAAAAACTGGTTATGCGGGCACAGCGAACCCACCTCGGGAACCGACGCCGCCTCGGTAATCCGCACCCCGCGCCGGTGGGTGGAAGGCTGGAATACCGGGGGGCGGCCGGGGGGGGGGTCTCAAGGCGGCGGGGCACGCGCGCCCGTAGCCCAGGCTGAAGCTGCGGCCCAGAGGGCGGCGGACGCCGAGCGCGCGCGCAGGAAGGGGTGAGGCCGGCGGCAGCGGAGCGGGCGCCTCCGC
>NC_043707.1:124502639-124506068 GCF_006229205.1 Suricata suricatta | reverse complement strand
GGGGTGAGGCCGGCGGCAGCGGAGCGGGCGCCTCCGCGGACGGGCGGGCGGCCGCCGGGACCGCAGCAGTTGTTCCCGACATGCTCCTCTCGGGGAGGATTTCAAACCCCGGGCCACAAGCTCGCCTCCCTCGCCCCTGCCAACCCCAGCAACAGGCGGTGGCGCGCGTCTCATTGGCCGGGCGGCGCGTCGGCGTGTGTTGATTGGCCGCCGTGCCGCCCGGCCCCGCTTCGGTGCTCGTCGCCTCCTCCATTTTGTCGGTAGAGGCGGAAGGAGGAGGTCGGGTCGGGAAGCCGAGGCGGTCAGCAGCTAGTTCATCGGTGCCGGTGGATTTTGTTCGTTCCGTGCCTCGTCTCTCCCTGGAAGGGGAGGGGGGCTTTGACACCGAGCAAGGGCCGCCGCCGCAGTTCCGAGCTTGAAGTCGGTGAGTGGCGGCGGCGCCGCGGGCGCGGCCATGTTGGCGGCCGCGCTCCCCATTGTTGGGGGAAGGAGGAGAGATCGGGAACCCGGGGCGGGCGCGGGCGGCGGGGGAGCTCCGCGGCCCCGGCCCGGGCTCGAGAGAGGGAGCCCTACTCGGAAGCCAGGCCCCGTCGGAAGCCCGGAACTTTCCGGGCTCGCGCTGTGAATGACTCAAGGGCTGTTGAAATAGTCTGGAAGGCCCTGGTAAGCCTTCCGAAAAGAGGGCTTATTTGCTTGGGAACATGGTTTCTTGGGCTGTTGAGAACTCGGAATGTTTAACGCTCACTCTAAGGAGGCATTTTTATATAGCTAAGAGGGAAAGTTGGCTTGGGTTATGGCTTGTGAAAACTTTGAGATCGAGAGTTCCTAACTAAAGGGGACACTTCTTATGACGTAGGCGTATTGGGAGAGGAAGCTTTTTGAAAACGGATACGCGATCTGTCGCAAGATTGGAACATCCTGAAAGGATTTTAAAAACACGGGTCTGTTTAGGAAACTCATTTTATGCCAGCTGCTTGGCATGCTGCAAAAGCGAATGCTTCCCTAGCCTGGCCATTTTGGTGACAAAATCCGTGTGAGACTCGGCAAAGTTCCCCAGTAAAGATAAAATAACCTGTGGGACTTGCAGACCCCCGTCTCCCCCAATTCCCCGGTTCCTGGATCTCAAGGCTAAGAGTTTTGAAATGATGACAGTTACAAGATTATTTTCTACCTTCGTCAGTTCAGGAAGTAGCCATTCTTAACTGTATTTCCGCCGTAAATATAAACGATCACTTTCCCCCTTGTTTCCGAATTGCAAGTAATGAAGTCATCTTTACTTTTCTAGCTAGGACGTCTCTCTTACTTGTGTGCTGAGGAGACTCAGATGTTGGCCTCAGCTCCCAGGCTGAACTCGGCAGACCGGCCCATGAAAACTTCTGTATTGACACAAAGGAAAGGATCCGGCAGAAAGCAACATCTGTTATCCTGGGCTTGGCAGCAAGGGAGGGGACAGGTGGTGGAAATCCTGCAATCCGAAAAGCAGACTGAAAGGTATGTAATTCATGTTGTGGGGGGCAAACATCCTAAACCATTTGTTTTTCTTTTTGACCGGATTCAGATTTGTGGAGAAGCTCCTTTTTCAGAAGGTAATAAAGGCTGTGAATAGAATGAGGCGTGAACGTCCATTAAATAAAGCAGTTGAATACCAATTTGGAAATGATTTCTGGAATTACAAGCTGAGGCTAGCTATAGAAGCTTCTTTAAAGTTCGGAACTTTTCTTACTGGCATTTTGCTCCGTATTTCCCCTTTCCTTCCAGGTGACAAGAAGCTGAAGATGGGCGGCGGAGAGAGGTATAACATTCCAGCCCCTCAATCGAGAAATGTTAGTAAGAACCAGCCACAGCTTAATAGACAGAAGACCAAGGATCAGAATTCCCAGATGAAGATTGTTCATAAGAAAAAAGAAAGGGGACATACTTACACCTCACCAGCAGCTGCACGGCAGGCCATGCAAAACGGGGGGAAGAACAAAAGTTTCCCAAATAATCAAAACTGGAACTCTAGCTTATCAAGCCCTAGCTTGCTTTTTAAGTCTCAAACTAATCAGAACTATGCTGGAGCCAAGTTTAGTGAGCCGCCATCGCCAAGTGTTCTTCCTAAACCACCCAGCCACTGGGTTCCAGTTTCCTTTAATCCTTCTGATAAGGAAATCATGACATTTCAACTTAAAACCTTACTTAAAGTGCAGGTATAAGATAAAATACTGTTTAGTTATATTTGAGGGTAGTTGTCAATCGTTTCAGACCAAATTCACTAGGGAATTAATCGATTTGTGTAAAATTGCTAATTAACAGAAAATCTAATTAGCCCTCCCCTTGTTTTAGATGTTGTGCGCACTGTCATGTAATGGTCGTTATCGGTGCAACTTAAAATAATGGAATTATTCATTATAGTACTTGATACTGTTCTCAGTTGAGGAACTTAAGTGGTTTTAAGTTTAGATTTGGGGAATGGTAATCAACTTTTCCTATTGTTTGTTGGGCGAAGATACTAATTTAAGATTATCATTTGTGGATCAGTAGATTGACCTGTTGAAAGCTAGTGAATCTGATTATAAACCTCTAGTTAACACACACAGGGACTGAATAGTTGAATGTTTGAAAGTTTCAAGTCCTAGAAAGACCCAGACCAGTAATATGCCAACAACCTGATGCACTGCCAAAAAGAAAATGTGAATTTTTCTTCGACAATGGTTGGATTGAGTAAACCGTGAATGTACAAAGGGCACTAAGCAGCTACCGAACTGAGGAGGAGGCCGAATACCCCGAGGGCCGGATCCTTCCTGCAGTGGCTAAGCGTCTGCCAATGAACGCACCCAAACCAGTTTATAGAAACAGTATTTGGTGGTCACTGAGTAGCTTTCAAAATACATTTTTGTATTCTAGCACTGCATAAGCTATTCTGACAGTGATCTGGTCTCAAAAATCATCCCTGCAAAACTTACGTGGGGAACTATATAATGTGAAAGTTTTAAGTACCTAGGAAAGAGCCATGTAAATATATGTAATAAACTTGTAGCATATGTAAAATTTTGTTGGCATTTATCCTATAAAAAATAGAATATTTTAGTATGAATTTGCTGAATATAAGACCATGACTCTTGTTTTTTATGCTATGGCCTGATTTTAAAGGTCCAAAACAATGTGTTTTTTTAAAGTTTGCCCTTGTGCTGAAGTGCCAGTGTATGTATCATTGATCTGGCGGTAAACTAGATTTCAAAGTAAATCCTGGTGTAAGAAGTTTTATATAACTGTAAAGGTTTTAAAGCTGCTAAAACACTTCCTATTTTTAAGAGATGTGAAATGCAGTATAGGACTATTTTTAATTTTTCCTCAATCCCAAAGATTCACTATTAAAAGGTCCCTCCAGTCTTACAGATTCATTTTGGCTTTTAATAACTTTTGTGATCTATAATATGAATATAGTGT
>NC_043707.1:124346243-124502539 GCF_006229205.1 Suricata suricatta | reverse complement strand
GTGTGTGGGAGAGTCAATTTAAAATTTCTGATTTTAAGGGCCCTATTCTAATTTTGCAGCTTTTTGACATTTTAAAGGAGAATGGCAAAGTAAATTCAGATGAGGTAATATTGCCCAAATCAAATAATGGTATTCTAAAGACAAGTTTACATAGTACCTAATGTACATGTGCAAATTCCAAGCATGAAATTAAGAAATAAAATTGCTTCTTCCCCCCAGTGGTTGGTTTGTATTTTATAAAAAACTGTTATGATTAATCTTCACACACACAGTTAATCCACCCGAAATACTGTAGGACTTGGTTTTTACAAGGCAGCCAATTTGCCGACTGATACACATTTGGATAAGTTCAACAGCTATAATTAAAGCTAAGGTTTATGACCAGCCACCCCACCCCCGGCAGGGCTAACAGTAAGAGGCCATAACATACTTCAGAAACAGGTTGATTCAAGGGAATAACCCAGGTTGAATTCCCTGCCTCTCCCTTTTCTCTGCATTCTAAGACGATTGAGGTTTATAGAAGACACAGGGTTTCTCAAGTTGACAAAAAGTTGTTTATGTTGATAATGTAAGAGTGTAACTTCCATCAGGGGACCTGGGGGTGGGGGGCGATTGTTAAAGGCATCAGAATAGGTTCCAAGAGATGGGGGCAGCTTAAGTTCAAGAATAGGTGGTGAACACCACAGCAAGGCCCTTTATTATGCAAACCATAGGAAATAAATGACTTGGAGGAAGTAAAATCTGAGGCTCCATCTCCCACCCCCGATTCTCTGTAATGTCTATGGACATTGCCAAGGACTGCCAAATTCTTCAGCCAGTGGAATTTGACTAGATTTAACAGTTCTCAGCCTAGGTATGTTAATTTCGGATTTACACAGTATTAATGTTCTTGGCTTGGGATGGAGTCAAGTGGTAAGTGTTCAGACTTGAGGGTGGGTGTTGAGAAAAGGCTTTTTAACTGAAGCTTTTAAAAAGTTAATGATCTCAACATCTCACACCCCAGAGGCACTAATAGTTTTGGTTAGCCTACAAGGAATTACAGGAATTTCCCAAACTACTGTACTTGTGAGAACCAAAAAGTTGAAGTACCAATTTATCCTCTAAGGCTGAAGTCAGCCATAGTGTGAACCTTAAATCAATGTTCATACGTAAGTTTGTCATTATCTTGGTGGCAGTGTAAAGTATGACAGTAACTGTAACCTATCCTTACATCTAATTTCTATTTAAGTTCTGTTCTTCCCAAGCACAAGGTGGGGAAAAAACCTGAAGGGTTTGGGGGAAGTTTTCTGGTTTAATTGCATTCTCACTGGCAATTACTTTGTAAAACCGGAGGGACAGGGTACATCTCTAATGCTTCCTATGTAAATGAGGAAGGCCTACCCCACCACACTTCTGGAGGGCAGAGCTAAACCTAAGAGAAAAAAAAACCCCCAAATGTTTGGCTCCTAGACCAGTTGTTTATTTCACTCTCTAGCATTCAAAGAGATGCGATCTACAAAAACTAGACACAGAGGCCTTTTACTTCTTTACAAACTACTCTGTCAATTACCAGTGAAAGGAATTTACATGTCTTGCATTTTATTCCAAATAAAGAATCCCACTTTTCATAGGGTGAAACAGCCGTTAGGAATACATAAAAACACAATGCAATGAACATAACCAACATTGTTGGAAGGGGCAGAGAAAACCCCCAGAACTTTTCTGTAACAACTAGCTACGTCCTGCAGATGTCGATAGCTGAACGAAAACAAGTAGGTTGCTTATCACTTATCAATGGGAACAGTTTGCTCCCCTAAAAGCCCTGACCTTCTGATAGAAATGCCATTAAGATTATTCTTCCACTATCACTGTGGTGTCTCAACATCACAGCCTCCTCTTTTCAAAGTATATCAGGATTTTGTAAACAAGAATATGGTCAAAATGCAATACACCGTGACCGAAATTTGGGAAGCCAGGATGCAGAGCCTGAGTTACAACAGCTATGAGATCCTGGGTTACATTTAACCTCTTTTTCATCCACAAAGTTCAAACAAAATACCTTTTGATATTGTCTTTCTCATAAAGCTATTAAATCTTCCCTCTGCAGGAACTTTAGATCCCATTATATTGTTATTAAAAAAAAATCTCCCATTTGACTAAAAAAAAGGGCACAAAACTAGCAGGAACCAAATGAAAAAACTGTGAACTCTAACCTAGGATCTGCCACTTAACTTGCTGTGTGATCTTAGGCAAGTTTGAAAAAAGAAATTTTTTTAATCAAACAGGGATAAAACTACCTCCATTTCGTATCTTCCATAGGTATGTATATTCTACAATATTTTCAAAAATTTTATAAATAAAAGGCTTAAACGCTTCCATATTTTCAGATGAACTTCACATGAAAAACTTAAAATATGTGGCAGAAAGGACAAAAATCAAAGATGAGTGATGGAAGAATCAATGTATAGATAAACAAACTTAATATCCTAACAAGAACTAAGGAATCCAAAACATTTTTGTGATACTATAAAAGTTATTTATTCACTATACACAGAACATGTCCCCTATAAAATGTACATGTAAATCACTAAAAAGTATAATCTGGTGAACATTTTCTCAATTACAGAACACACTAAATCAGTTGGGGTAACAGCTCTCTGTCTGCCTCAAAATAATCTAATTATAGCACCCAGACTCTCCTTTAGATCTAATGCAAAGTTACTTATTTTGGGGATTATTTCCTAATGTGTGTTTGAGGAGGCAGAGTTAACAATTTAATATAACTCTAGTATATTACATTCACTGCACAATAAATCAGTTTATTACAGATTAAAACATCATTTTTTCATTACTTGTATTAATGGGATGCAAACAGAAATACTGGATACTTTTGAATGGCAGAGAACCACAAAATTACCGTTGATCGTATTCTGGGTTTTATAGTTACATTAACATACGAATTGTAAAATATTATGAATAACACACCTCAAAACAATGAGGCCATACTGTAATGATTGACTAGATTGTGCTCAGTAGACATTTATTAAATAAGTGAATTTTCTCTGTTTTTCTCCCCGATTACCCAGTACAATTTGTGCCCACAGTAAGGGCTCAGTAAATAAATGTTTGCTGAATATACTGACTTAGGACAGAGGTGAGAAGAGATGGACCCTCTTAGCTAGAGGTCAAGTATTATAACTGGAATTTACTGGAAAAGAGTGTAAGATGTAAACTGCACATGGCATACAAGTAAATAAACTCAGATGCCAACGAAGCAAACCGTTAAGCAGAAAAACACTGGCACTGGAATAAACAAAGGCAAGATTTGCCAATAGCAAAAATGGACCTGACTTTAAGAGACAACCAAGAAGAAGTTTATATTGGACCATACCTTTTCTCCCCCATTTCAGTTTGAGACAGACCAATAGAGGCACTGGAAGAGACTATGGCTGTCTTCCTTGATATTCAGACATCCTAGTTTCCAACAATTTATTACGGACCTGTTACCCACGAATCAACATAAACCTATTCAGATTCAGGGATTAGTTTCCACAAGTACAAAGTTGAATTTCCTTTTATTTGTCCTAAAATGCTTACTTTCAAGCTCGAAGGGACTTCAATTATTCCATGTAGTTTCGATAACATTCTTTTATCTTTTCAGACCAGAGTCAAAATATTCGTACAGTATTCATACTGCAGCACCTTCCACCCACCCTTTGGTCGCTTGAACTGCCCTTCTTTGGTTCTTTTTCCGCTTTCTCAGATCTTTCTTGAAGTGTAGTAAGCAGAACTGTACTGGGTATTCCAGCTGCAGTTTGGTCTTAAATAAAAGAAGGATGTTTGTCAGTTTGGTTTTCTTTATTCTTCTCTGTGGTATACAGGATTTTGTTAGTTGAACTGGATGTAGCAGCTTACTGGGCCAAATTTTCAAGAGAATAATTGTACAACAGTTCCCAGGTCTTTTCCCTGGGTTGTAAACTTAACAGCTCATACTCTACGTAGCACCTTTCCTTTCTCACTGAAGCATTATCTCTCATTTTTCTTCTTACTTGGCTTCAAAACAAAACAGAACAGAACAAGATGCAGAGAGAGCTTAGGTAAAAAGTGAGGTGACATGTCAGTCCTCACTGCGTCCTGACAGGATCTACTCTAACCCTGACAGCAGTGCCAGACACACAATAGATGCCCCGCCGCGGTGGAACTATGTAGCCCAAAATTAAAGCACTGTGCTCATTAGGTAGATCACGTTCTAGAGAAAATAGCCGTAAGTCATTTTAAGTGACACAAAAAAGAAAATGAAATCAGGCCTTCCATTTCTACACAAAGACTGAGAACAGTTTCAATGGGCTATCTAGCTCCTCAATCTACTTCTCACAAACTACAGTCCATTAAAAAAAAAATCACTAAGGACCAGGCCTGGGCTCAAATCTTTGATCTGCCTTTTTTTTTTTTTTTTAAAACAGCCTTTTCTTTGTATCTCAATTTCCTTATTTTTGTTATGGGGTAAACAAAGTTTCTTTTTCATAGGGTTTTGTGAAAAATAAATGAGTTAACACAAAGTTTTTAGTACTGTGTCTGGCACATCATAAATACTAAGTATTGGCTATCACTGTTGACATTATAAAATAGCTAGAATTCAAACCATAAAACACCTAAATCAGTTCCTCAAAGTGGTTATCACTTAATATTCTAACTGCTCACTGACATTCAATGCAAACGTATTTTAAATCAAGCGATTAAATATAAGGCCCAACGCATCTTGTTTAGGACCGGGAAGAGCAGAATTAGTTTGGTCCAACTAAGAATGAAAAGATAAACTTACAATTTAGCGGACTCAAATTTCATTTTAATATTTAATACTACCAACAATCTCTAAGTTATTTAACTCAAGGGGCTTAATATGCAATCATGTAACAACTCTGACATTACATAAGGAATTTTTAGGTAGTATATAAAAGATGTACCTTTCTGGCAAGTTCTATTATTTCCGAAGTTAGTTGTGCCTAATGCAACACTGACTAAAAATATTCCTAAATCTACACAGGACTGTTTCCATTGTTATTTTAGAATCTCATTCAAAACTATAATAATTCCAGTTCATCATTATTTCCTTCATTTTGTTTTTATTATAGCATGTTTGCTTAATTTACAGCAAGCAGAAAATAAGCTGGGTCTTGTTTTGATCCAAACATTGATGTTTTAAAGGTTGTACACAATATTTGTTAAAAAGAACATATAAAAATACCTTTTTAGAAGCTTCTATAAGAAAGAAAATACAAAGTTTAACCCCACAACTTTCCTCTTTGCTAGAACTGCAAACTACTGCTACAGTTTTAAATAGACTTTTTGTTGTTTAAACTATACATCCAGGAAAATCTAAAAAATTAAAGAAACGTGCATATAAATGATTGCATAGCAGAACATGAACATTAACTGCAAACAGTAAAGAAATGAAAGTTAGAAATACTATCAAATATACAAAGGTTCTAGAATCAATCCTTTAAACACATTCCACAAACAGTATTTAAAAACCATCTTTTGTTCTTTACAGGCAAGGCCTATATTACTAAAACCAGAATCGAGAATAGTAATCCTCTCAAAGGAATCGTTTCCCCACAATATTTACTTATACCTGCAAGCAAGCAATCTAAAATTTTAAAGATGCTAGCTTTTCTTCTGAAATGAGATTGGACATGTCCCTTTTATTGTCCCCAAACGATCTTTCGGAGAAATGCTAAAAATTATAAATGGTTAGGGTATTGTGTTTTTTTGATTTTCTTTTTTTTTTTTAAAGTCAGGTACTGCCAGGTACTACATTGATAATCAAACTCAAGAGATGGGACTCCTACTGAAAATTCTTTTTCCAAAATATTTTTAATTTCATGGCACCACAGAATTACCTAGAGTGGGAGTGTTCGCTTTCAACTTGCCTCACATGAAATAAACGGAAGTGTGAAAAACAAGCCTCCTTCATAAAGTAGTAGGCAAATTTTGATACAAATGCACAGACCGAGTGCTAGAAGCATCAAAATTCAGTCCTTTTACACTGTACATACACATAAACAAAACCTCCTTTGAAACAATGTACTTGCTGCCTTTCTTTTTTTAACAGCAGTAAGAAAACTAAGCAATATGACTAACAATGCTCCTTAAAGTTTAGAGTAACTACATGAGAGCATTTTTTTCCCCTTAAAATGATTTCTGCCATCTCCAACCTGCTCAAATTTTAAGGTTTGAATTCTTCCCATGTTTATATGTTCCAACTCTTCATAGGAAACAGAAAAAAAACAATGAAGGCTCCATGTTTCAGTCAAAAAGCTCAATCTTCCCCCAAATCCTACTTAACCCAGCTGGTATCATTCCTCAAGACAGTGGGGTTAACAAAAGAACTAGTCCACGCTGTCATAAATTAACTATTATTATCACGGGGCCTAGACATCATAACAAGAAGGTCCACCCTGAACCTAAGTGTCTGATCAGTCAGTGTTGTGCTGTGGCCACAGCCTCACTTTTGTATCGCTCTATCTTAGCAAGCTACAGTTCTCGGTTAACAGTTCTACCAAAAATGGATATGAAAGTTTATTTTTAATAAGACAATGTTGCAAATTATGGTCAACCAACATCTTTTCACCAATACTTCAAGCATAAAAAATGAGAATCTTTACAAAAATATACAGAGACACCACAAATTGGTAGCTGCCCATAACATTAAACAAACTGGACTCTTAAGAGTGGCTTCTCAACAGCATATCATTTTAATCATAACCATTTGCCTGGTACAGGGAAAACTGACAAGTGTTTTTTAAGCATCATTGCAACATTGTATTCCTGATAATTTAAGTAAACCAAACTATGAGTAAATGAATGATACATGCCTAAAAATATCAAGGTTTATACTATCAGTGGCCACTGGACTTAGGACTAGTCCAAGACCTTGATCTAGATTTTGACCTAGACCTAGATTGTGATCTTGACTGAGATTTGGATCTAGGTGGTTCTTTTTTCCTTGATTCCTTTTCATATCTTGAGCCAGACTTATAATGTGTTTTGGAATCTGTTTTAGAGGTGCCTCTAGTTTTGGTGTGAGATGCAGACCTAGAACGTGATTTAGCCTTCATTTCTTTCTTGGGCTGGGACTTGGACCGTGATCTTGAATTGGATTTAGATCTTGAAAAAGATCGATTTCGGTGTTTGAATCTTTCAAAACAGAGGAGAGATACAATTAGAGTAAAAATTAGATTCTATATTAATCAAATTTGTTATTTTTAGAGCAAAAGTTCACTCTGAAATTGAAAAATGTAGAAGTCGTTTTCAAAGCAAAGTTATTTACCTATCATTGTCGGAATGGCTTCTGCTACGCCGTGGTCTTCCAGCCGGTCTACTGCTAAAAAGTACATCAGAAAAAGCAAACAGTGACAAATGTCTATTTACAGTCTTCTCAAGTTTCTAATTAAAAAATTGAGCCATAAAACTTTTATAATAAAGCACTAAAATAATTTTAGTTTCAATGAAGCATACAATGTATGTAATTAAATGTACAAAAAGATAAAAGAATTAAAGGCTAACATCTTTTCTGGCAGATTACTGTACTATACATCAAACTTACTTTCTAGGGCTATAAGATCTTCTATAGTTGTAATCAAAGGATCGGCTTCTTGATCTTCTTCTTTCATAACTTCGGCTTCTAGAACGTCTGTATCTGTCATAATCATCATAGCGTGAAGAACTGTATACATTCCTCCCTTCCTTGGCTTTCATTTGATTTGGAGCTATAAAATACACAGAACAGAGATATTTAAAGCCTAGTATTAAGTCTTCAAATGATAGGGAAAATATCTGTATTCTCTTCTCTTGTACCCCCAATCTGTGTCAAGGTTAAATATGACTATTAATCTTGGAAAAGGTATTTGTTTCCAAGGAAGTCTATCAGAATACTGTTTTAGGTTAAAAAATGATACTCTCAAAACTCTTCCCAACAATTTTTTTCAGAGACCTTTCACCATCTAACTTGTCTAAAAATATGCCAACTATTTCAACATTAAAAAAATTTACCATATTTTTTAAAAGTTCCAAATTAAAATACAAAATGACTGAACCATATGCTAACTTGGAATTATTCTGCGTGGTTTTCATTTATTAGAAACAATTAACAATGACAAAATACTTATTGGTATCCTATGGACGATGCTTTAAGTATCAAAATGCAGTAACATATGGTTACAGGGTTCTAAGATCATGACAAATGTAGAAAAGAGTGAACATTTATTGGATGCCTTAGACCCACCCACACCCACGGACAGTCCTCAAATTCCTGTTATCTCATTCAATTCTATGAAGCAGATACTATATGCATGTGTGTATTTATATAAATAACACAGTGAATATGCAAGGACCCATCACCCAAACTAAGAGCCAGAGAATTACAGTCTGTGTCTGCCTAATTGGCCCTCCTCTCTCCAGCAGCTATTTTCATCTCTCTCAAAAAAATTTTTTTAAATATTTATTGAGGGGGGGAAGGGGCAGAGAGCCCCAAAACCAAAGTTAGACGCTTAACTAACTGAGCCATCCAGGAGCCCTCATCTCTTTTACTGTATTGCTCAATGTTACAAAATGGTTGAGCTAAAATTTAAACCCTGGTCTACCTGACTCCAAAGCCTGTAACTCCAGCCTCATAGCATGCAGCTAACACTGGTGCGTGCCTGCATACCAATACCACATACTAACAGAAAATTAATTCTAGGTTTAATCTATAATCATCCATTTAATTCTATCTGTTCATTTCCAGAGCCACACACCCACACAAATACTGAATTATACCAGGGCACTTGGTGGGGAGGAGGGCTCAGGTCATGATCTCACAGCTCATGAGTTCAAGCCCTGTATCAGGCTTTGTGCTGATAGCTCAGAGCCTGGAGCCTGCTTTGGATTCTGTGTCTCCCTCTCTCTTTGCCCCTAAGCTGCTCATTTTCTCTTCTCTCAAAAATAAAATAAACATTAAAAAAAAAGTTAAAACAAAAACAAATACCCAATTATGCCTTGAAGATCTTCATGAAGAGAAATGGCTGAAAAGACCTAATACTTTCCAATTTCCCTTTTCCACCCCCAGATCTCACATTCTACCTTTCTGCAAAGTATCTGAGTTACTCTATCTTCTCAAAAACTCTTTCTAGATTTTAAACAGGACAGATTGCATAAGAACTATCAAAATACTGGTTTAAGAAAAAATTTTTTAATGTTTTATTTATTTTTGAGATAGAGACAGAGCATGAGAGAAGGAAGGGCAGAGAGAGAGAAGGAGGTACAGAATCTGAAGCAGGCCCTAGGCTCTGAGCTGTCAGCACAGAACCCAATGTGGGGCTCAAACCCACAAATGTGAGATCATGAGCTGAGCTGAAGCCAGATGCTTGCTTAACCGACTGAGCCACCCAGGTGCCCCTCAAAATACTGTTTTTACTTTATTTTCTTAAAATTTTTTAATGTTTTATTTATTTTTGATACAGAAACAGAGCATGAGAGGGGGAGGGGCAGAGAGAGAAGGAGACACAGAACTAGAAGCAGGCTCCAGGCTCTGAGCTAGCTGTCAGCACAGAGCCTGACGCGGGGCTCGAACCCATGAACGTGAGCTCTGTCCTGAGCCGAAGTCAGAGGCTTAACTGACTGAGCTACCCAGGCGCCCCACAAAATACTGTTTTTAAAATGATGTATTTATTATACATACATTCGGCATAAGGGTACTTACTCTTCCGATCTCCTTGTGCAAACTGTATTTCAATTTGGCGTCCACAAATCCATTTTCTGTCCAAATTATGTAAAGCATCTTCGGCATCACGGACATCCTCAAATGTGCTAAATGTTAAGGGGCTTGGGAAGTTTTGCATACTTTGATAACGAGTGAACGTTCAGTTGGTAAGTCTGGACCATTTCACAATCTCTCAACATTATTCTAGAAAATCATCCAGACCTCACTTAACTCAGGTTAGTTGATTCAGCTACAGACACTTGACAGCATTAAAGCACTTGTGATTTCCTACAGCATACATTTGAAAACATGTGAATACATAAATTAAAATAAGATCTGTTATAGCTGAACTACCAAGTAATCCTATCAAAAAATTTTCCTGAGTTTTAAGTTTTAGAAAACAAGAAAAACAAATGTCACTTCTATGTTGTATGCTAAAACAAAAATTTCTTAAAATAAAACCAAAACTGCTTTTCGTACTTTTGTTTCAAAGGAAAAAAAGAAAATGCCAATAGTTCTTGTGTAAGCAAGAATATACCTTACCTTACAAGAGATCAAAGAATTAACTTTAAATTTATTTTGCGGTTTTTCTGATATACCTAACACGATTATTTCACACAGTTGTCTTCCTTCTACTACACGGGAAGACCGGCCGGCTACCCATTTTAGGATATCAAGACAGAATTGAGCAATAAATAGTCAAGACATCGCTACACCAAAGGCATATTATACCCATGCACAGACGTTTATAAAAGCATGCGGTCAAGAAATAACAGACCATTCCTAAAGGTTCTTGGAGTGGAAAGCCTTAACCATAATACTAAACATACAGCTTACTGCAAAGAAGTGAATTTGGGACTGGCTTTCAACTTGAGAAACCGCAGGGTAATATTTATAACCCTGACCCAGGAACTGCAGGTACCCTGACTGGGGAGGCCTCGCCATCTTCCCTCCTCGTCAGCAACAGTAGTATGACAACTCCCGGTTTTACAAAGTTATTCTGCCCAAACTTAGCACCTTTCCTAAAACCACCATTCTGACAGAAGCCAAGCAAATCAGAGCAGTATTTGATATAAAAGCTTTGGAAAGGGAGCTAGGTTAAGCTGGGGTGTAGATTTTCATTCTATATCCTAAAAATTACTATTCTAATTGTCCATTTATATTTCTCAAGCTTGAGAAGAGTGCAGATCTTAAGCTGATTAAAAAACAGCACTGACAAGACTTACTCCCTCCAAGACTGATACTAAAGCCTGTTTATTTCAGATACTAAAATGTCTGCCTCACCAGATTTCCTATTTTTCATTCTGAAAGAACTAAGGACCAGAGCCCATTCCCAGGTCTCTCTTGCCCAAAAATTGTGTGTATGTTAAAGGAGAGGTTTTCCCAAGTCCTAAGTCATGTGACTTTCAACAAGAAAACTGTTGATAGGAGTTTAGAACCTTGAGTACTGTAATTTAACACCTGTCAAGGTTAAATCAGTTGGGCTCTAAAATATTTAAAAAGAGTTAAGTTTGCTTAACAGGTATGCCACCCCAGAAGGCAGAATATAATTACTTTTTAAAGGATTAAAATTAAAAGGTATAAAAATTATTGAGTAATAAATCTAAATCATTCTTTGGGTCTACTCTCAAAAACAGAATCCTAGGCTGAATGAACCATAGCAAACAAAGTTCTCCTATACATAAGAAAAACCTAATTGGGACCAGCGTCAAATTATCACTCTGACGCTACTTCTGCAGAAACTTGTATTTGTGATCTTTGCAAAATCTTGAGACCTACTTCTTCTTAACTATTTTAGGACTATAGGGAGACTCTGTGTATAAAAAGTATATAATTCTCCTTTAGATGATAACTCTCTTCAGGTCCAAATATTACATACTCCTGAGGCAACTAGTGTTGATCCTGGTTCCCAGGCCACCCCAACAAGAAAAAGCAGGTCAACATTGTAAGCCTTAGAAAGCATCGCCTTTAAAAACAAAAAAATCCAAAACCAAGCCAAATATAGCTCTTATCCTCTCCGTAACAGAACTTTGCAACCAATTCCCCCAACTGTCCTTGATTATTAGCTTTGCAGAACTAGCAGCTTTTAGCATTTCCCAGAAGTCTCACTAGGACCCCTGCTAAGTTTCAAGAGACCCACTGAAGAATTTTTCCTAGCCTGACACCCACGGCCCAAACCTTTGCTGTCTCACTGAAGGATGTAATGTCACCTAAAACTCTGGGTCAGAGAATGACTTCCCACAGGTCCTGACTAGGTACCTATACTGGGGATAAGGCCTTCTGCAATCCACTCAGAGCCAACGGATCCTATGTGCTAAAGCAGTGCAGGACCAGCAGGCTTCAGAGAGCTAAGTTTAGAAGTCAAGAGTATGTGTGCCCATAGCAGCCACTTTAAAATCTCTAAACAGGTAGTATCTCCAGTGGATTTGACCTTACAAGACCACCAGAGCGGTTTCTAAGGAGGTCCCAGCGTGAGCACCTGTCTCTCTTTAAGCCTGGCTCTGTGGAGTTGGCTCGACCCCAGAACCTCATGCTCCTCCAAAGAGCACTGCCTGGGACCCTATGGCGTCTGACCAAATGGCCCAAAACAGAAATATGCTAAGTTTAAGCGTAACAACATTACGTCCTGGTATACTTTAACGTGACAATCTAAGAGAAGAGTGCATTTATACAAGACCACAATCACAACATCAAAGGCCCACATAAATCAAGTTACAGGTTTTGTCACTAGACCAAACCAGAATGATTTTGAAAATTAACTGCTTACAAAACATTAAAAAAAAAAAAAAAGAAAAAAGAAAAAAAGAATAAAAAAAGAAAAATAGTTATTCTGTAGGATACATCAGGTATGACTCCTTTAATCTTGGCCATCATTCAACTTCATCTTGACCTTTAACTCTTTAAGTGCTTGTCAGAAGGACTCGTCATGAGATGCTTGGCCAAATATGACAGATGGCTTTATCTTTAACTTTGAAAAACAACCTTTTCCCCCTTTTGTAGATAAAGCGAGGCTTTGTCTCCCATTAGGCTTGTCCTTCTTCCAGCTTTTCTTTATTTTTTCTTTTCCCAAACTCTCCCTTCTCTTCAAGCCTGATCCTTAAGAGGTCTTTGGCTTGTCTACTTGCCTTAAGTGTTGAACTCTACTCTAACGGTTCTTTCATGCTTTCTCTTTGGGGTCGCCATAACTGTACAGCTTTACATTCTCTGAGGTAACAACAGAGGACAGCAAATTAGGGGACAATATTAAAGAAGTTTACCTCATTGTTATACAATTTGTTTTTGATCAAGTGATTCAAATTAACAGACAATACCAAACTTTAATTGCTAAGCACAAGAACATATTAACTTTTAATTTGACTTACATTAAAGGTGGTAGCAACCAGAGTGTATTCAAATTTAAATCACAAACCATAATCATTGATTTGAGTTTCAGCAGCATGAATGGGAATTTAAATATTTTACTATTTTTGGATTAACTTTAAGAAATAGTTAATAGCAATGTGTGAGTCAGAATTAATTTTCAAAAATTTGAAGACAAAACATTAGAGGACAAAAGTAAACTACTTTTTAGATGTTACCTCTTACATAAACTTGAATTTCAAACTTCAACACCCCTCACTAATCAGCCATCTGAAGAAAGGATATTGAACATAAGCAAATCCTCTTGGACGACGCGTGTAGAAATCAAGTGGAACATACACATCAACTATAGGACCATAACGACCAAATTCTCGTCGTAAATCTTCGGACCTAAAACATCATAAAAAGACCCCCAATTTTTATGTTCACTTCTTTAAAAGAATGTCCCTGTAAGAAATAGGTATCTTTCTGTAATCTGTCAATTAATAAAAGGGACTGTACTATACCCCTGGGTTACCTGAAACAAACTCCCCAAATCTTAACAAAAAGAGCCAACTTTAAGAACATACAAAAAAAAAGTACAAGCAATAGATCTTTTTGAAAAAGAAAAGCTAAGATCTAAGATTCTGAAGATAATGCGGTGTGTAATAAAATCTATTACTATTTTACATTACAAGAGGAAAACAAAGCTAAGGCAACTTGGTCACAGTTTACCTATTGTTTCTAACCACATCGTTTACTTTTTCATAGGAGATACAATAGCATTAGGTTGTCTAATTATTACTGTTTTTCTTTTACAGTTACCAAACCAACAGTAGTCTGAAAAATACCAATCACTTTCATCCCCAAAATAACAGCAACAGGGTTAGACACTTGGCAGACAAAGGTTTGAAAAATAAAAGCCACAAAAATATATGTAACTCCTTAAAAAAAGTCAAAATGACCTAAGGGGAAATTTTTCTAGACGCTAGAATACTGCTTACTTTCCTACTTAAAGTTAGGACAGAAAAATGTAAATCACAAGGCTACCAAAATAAAATTGACTTGGGGGGGAGGGTGTCAAATGATCGTGAAAACGTAATCTCTTCCTGTGATAAGATCTGTTCCCAAAATTCTGACGACAACTATAAGCAATTAAGGGAATTGGTGAGAACAAAGGCACGGACTGGATTAATCCAATTTAGCTTATCAACGCCCAAAAGGTAGATGCTTCCTAAACCTCACTTTTCAAAGGGTTTTATTTCCGGAAAATGAGAGCAGCTGGTTCGCACGGTCTACTGGAATAATTTTACCTCCCAATTTCCAACATTCCCTTTCTCTAAACATTTTCAGTGTTTTAAAAATCACAAACAGAACACGACAAAAAAAGGATAGTGAGTGCTTCGCCATAATGCCCCTCCCCCGATCCCGTTATTTCGCTGCAATTTTTTAGCTACGAAAAAAAATTCTCCGGGCCGAGGGGGCGTGTACCCCCAAGAACGTGAACTTCAGATTCTTGAGGCGCGGGTGGTCGGCCGCGGCGGGGGCTGGACGCGCCGAGAGGAAGCGGGGAGGAAGAGGCTCCGAGCTACGGAGGGGGAGGGGCGCCGAAATCCCGCCACGCGGCCCGCGTTCCCCGCGGCGGCCTGGGAGGACCAGGGGCGCCGCCCTCGCTCCCACGCGGCGGTTGAGCCGGCGGCGCGGCCTAGTTGAGGCCCGAAAGCCCGCTCAGGACCCGCCATCTTCGCCCTTCCCCTCCCCCGACCCAGAGTGCCGCCACCGCCACCGCCGCACGGGTCCTCCCCGAGAGCCTGCGGCCTCCCGGGGTAGGCCCCGAGTACCTCCCCGTACATACCTGGTATCGTCGGCCACGTTCCTTACGAACAGAGACGTGTTGGGGGGGCGCAAGTAGCGGGACATGACGGCGACGTGAGTCTCGGCGGAGGCACTAACGGGCTCACTAAACCGTCCGCGGATCCGGCGGCGGATCCTCAGACACTCTCAGCCGGAGGGCTCCGCTACGAAACGGCCTCTTCTCGCGAGACTTCACTCCCGCCTGCACACCCCACCTCCCGCCCTCCTCCTACCTGGGCGCAACGCCTGGACTGGCAACGGTTCTTTCCCGCGAGATCACCCGACGTGCGCCTGCGCAGGCGGACGCCTAGGGTACGTGCGGCAGCCTCGGTCTCGTTCATTGGCTGCTTGAGCTGAGTCTTTCCCCTCCCCCAAGCCCGCTCTTTCTTTCTTTGGTGCTTTATTTTCCCGCCCTTTTCTGCCTTGCGCGGGTTTTCCCTTTCCTCCCCCTCCCCACCCCAAGTCGGGAAGCAGACGTTTTAACCCCTATGTTAAGCTTTACAGTTATTGCTACCTTAGAAGGAGTTTTAAACCTTAGAACTGGGAGAGACTGCTACATGGTTTCCTGTCTGGTCCAAGTTAGGCCCTGGCTTTTATTAGATCGCTGACCAGCGACAGAAGAATGTACAGCCTCGTATTGAGTATGAAAGAGAAGGAAGTGTGTGTCCTTGAGAAGAGAGAGGCCTGCCTCTCCAGGGGTTTCAGCGCGCCCTGCGTGCACTTTCGGAGGGCCTGTGCTGGGACTGCCCCTCGCTCACCCCCTTTTCCCACCTGTCCACCCTATTTCCTCCTGATCAGAGGCCCGTCTTGACCTTTTGATTGGATCGCAAACCTCACATTTTAGTCTCCGTTGTCATCCACACAGTCTCTGTTGTTAACGGCCTGCATCGCAATGGTCCTTTCAACATTTTGGTCTCAGAACCTCTTTCTGCTCTTGAAAGTTATGGAAGACCCTTTAGGGTTTGCTTCTGTGGATTCTAAGTTATTAGCATTTGCTGAACTAGAGTTGAAAATGGAGGACATTTTAGAGCGCATTAACACACAAGGACACATTCCACTGCCCTTCATCACAGCTTCCTCCAGGAAGCTCCACTCTCTGTTTGTGAAAGACTGTGCATGAAAAAGACGAATAATGTTTACTCTACTTTTGATCCCTTGAAAGGGTTCTGGGGACCCCTACCAGACATTGAGAACCACTTGGTGATCTACCAGACTCGATTTTGGGAGATGAGGGATCACTTATTAAAAAACCTCTGGCATGTAGCATAATGCCAAGCAGATAGGAACTCAAGTACTGTTTAATTAAATGAGTTTTTATTTTATAGAAGGCATAAAAACATTATTTTTGCTTCAATCCAAAACAGTTACATGACTTGACAAGGGTGGTGATAGTCTGCTGTGCTCTGTAGCAGAGCTATTGTTTTTCTACATTTATGTTTTCCAAGAAGCTTTGGACACAATTTATTAAAACACTTGTTAAATACCCAGTATGTGTCAGGTATTGTGCTAGATGAAAAACACGGGACTTAACGTTTTCATAGAAAATAAACACGGGGTGCCTGGCTGGCTCAGTCCGTTGAGCATCCGACTCTTGATTTTGGCTCAGGTCACGATACCCCGGGGTAGAGGGATTGAGCCCCTCATCAGGCTCCATGCCAACTGTGAAGCCTGCTTAATATTCTCTCTCTCTTCCTCTGTCCCTCTCCCTCACTTGCATGCACTTTCTCTCTCTTTAAAAGGAAAAAGAAAGAGAAAAAAGAAAATACTAAAAAATGATTAAGATGACAAGACAGTAGTGGAGCACTAAGCCAAGGGCAGGGTTATTTTGAGTGTGATGCCCCTGTGTAATTGCACGGGTGCCATAAGCCTATAAAGGCTGTTCTAAATGTTAGCAATTACTGTTCTTTTTTAATTTTATTTTTATTTTATTTTTAATAACTTTTTTAAATGTTTTATTTATTTTTGATACAGAAAGAGGCAGAGCATGAGAGGGGGAGGGGCAGAGAGAGAGAAGGAGACACAGAACCAGAAGCAGGCTCCAGGCTCTGAGCTGTCAGCACAGAGCCTGACGCGGGGCTCAAACCCACGAATGTGAGATCTGACCTGAGCCAAAGTCGGAGGCCCAACCGACTGAGCCACCCAGGCGCCCCCTGTTCTTTTTTTAAAAAAATGTTTATTTGTTTTTGAAAGCAAGTTCGCGAGAGAGCTCGAGCAGGGGAGGAGCAGAGAGAGAGGGAGACACAGAATCCAAAGTGGGCTCCAGGCTCTGAGCTGTCAACACAGAGCCTGATGTGGGGCTCGAACTCACAAACTGCGAGATCATGACCTGAGCCGAAGTCGGACTATTAACTGACTGAGTCACCCAGGCGCCCCAGCAATTACTATTCTTATGCATAATGTTTGAGAAATAACAGGAGCAGGTGAGGTCCAAATATTTACTAACTGGAATTGCTTTCTGCTTCACGTACCAAGTGCACCTTTGATCTTTTATGGTTTAGAATCCCAGAGCCTGAAAAAAGATGATACTGGGAAAGGCAGAGAGAAAGCCAGTCCCTTTCAGCCAACTGGCGCTGGAGCGGGACAGGTTACCAAACTGCAGACCTGCTACAGGCGGGGGAACAGAAAGAGACACCAAGAACTTGTGGAACTACAACACCCCCTCGTCAAAGTGCTGCCCAGCGGGGCTGAAAGCACCATCTTTCCCTCAGAGCACACAATACCAGGGCTGCTAAGTTTTCCAAAGGCCAAACATTAATCTCTGAAAACGGTCTCTTAGCACTGTGTTTCTACTTGAGGAAATGAGGTTTGATTGGGATTTATGTCAGAAAACCAGTTTCCTTGGCTAGTATTCTCAGAACCACACCAACGAGACCAAAATGTCCAGTAACACAACTGTGAATTTCCTTGATCCCGAAACCACTCTTTCTTGATTTATAGGCCATAGCACAGACGTCGTGCCTGAGTGAGCTGTGCTCTTTGCTATAGGGAGACACACAAACACAAATTCCAGGTGCTATAGCCTTGGCAGGATGAGCCTGTCTCCATAAGCAGAACCCAAACCTTGAGTCAATGAATCAAGATTAACTTAACTGGTGTAACTGTTTAATTGAGATAATTGTCACAGACAGCGCTTAGCACGGGGCCTCTGTCTCCAAGGGCAATCAATCAATTAGAAGCATGCTTTTAAAACTTATTTAATAAGACATGCCTGATGTTTCCTTGAAGCCTTCTCACTAATGAGTAGGCAACAGGCCAAGTTCCCTAGACTGAGAAAGATTTAAACATTCCTTACTTGTGGGTTGGAAACTTTGCAGCACAAACATATATGCACATTATCAATTTTCTTGTGTTCAGATTCTTCTTGTAACCTCTGGCTCTCACTAGTTCTGCTCTGTGGGCGAAAGCACTGTGAACGCACACATGTGTTCATCATATGCCTTAGATAATCTATTAGCACATGGATTGCTACCTTGAATTTGCTTAAGATAAAAAAAATCACTTGTTATATCTTGGCCTCATTTTAGTATCTTAAAATAACAGTTTCCTTAGTTATAAGTGTCCAATGTGTATTTTTTAAATTTCTGAAATAATTTCTTTACTATAAAGAAAACAGGGGCACCTGGGAGGCTCCAGTCGGGTAAGTGTTGGAGTCTTGGTTTTAGCTCAGGGCATCATCTCGTGTCCTGAGTTTGGGCTCTGTGCTGGCAGTGCCTGCTTAGGATTTTCTCTCTCTCTCTCTCTCTCTCAAAATAAATAAATACATGTAAAAAAATATTAAAAAGAGAAAACAAATATCACCTGTGATCCTACCACTCAGAACTAATTACTATTAAGACTTTAACGTAATTCTACGCATTTATGTCATTGTTAAAATTGGAGTCATACCATATAGTTTCATAATGTGTTCTCCCCCACACCAGATATTTTATAAAGACTACTTTCCCTGGCCATTAAATAGTTTTAATAAATACAGTTTTGAACAGCTGCTGTATCAATTATAAATTGGGTTCAATTGCTGGTAACAGAAGCCTGGAAAAATCTGGATGATGAATGCTAACACTAACGCAGCACATCAGTGCCAGGCACGTTTTTCACAGAAAAGCAAGGGAAAAAACTCACGTAGTAGAATGTTACAGTTTTAGCAGCCATTTAACTCATTTTTAAAAAATGTTTATTCGTTTTCACTTGAGAGGCAGAGCATAATCAGGGAAGGGGCAGAGACAGAGAGGGAGATACAGAATCTGAAATAGACTCCAGGCTCTGAGCTGTCAGCACAGAGCCTGATGTGGGGCTCCAGTTCGGGAACCATGAGATCATGACCTGAACCGAAGTCAGACGCTTAACTGACTGAGCCACTCAGGCGCCCCTAACTCATGCTTTTCAGTTATGTTTTTTAAAGTCATTTAAAGTCATTTAAAGTCATTTAATCCTCATACCAAACTTACACGCTAGGTTACTATTACCCTTTCCATTTTTTGATGAGGAAACAGGCTTACAAAGTGGGCTAAACAAGTTAGGGGGTTCACTTATATACTTATTTTTTGTATAAGGAGAAGTCAGAAATAGGGAGTCTAGGACTGGTATAGCAGCTTCCGGATATGCAGGCTCCTCCTTCTTTCTTCTCTGTTAACCCCAGTGCTGGCCTCTGTGCTCAGTTGCCTCATGGTCACAACATGGCTGCTGGAGCTGTAAGCATCATGTCTATAACCCAGGGGGGAGAAACGGGAAGGACAAAGTTCAAAAGGCATATGCTAGCTAAGTCACCACCCACCCCCAACACCCAAGGTACTTTTGTTAAACCTATTCCTACTTATCCTTAATTGGCCAGAACTGAGTCTCAGAACCAACCTTATCCTCAAGGGAGGCTAACCATTGTTACTGTCTACAAAATCAGCGTCTGTAAGGAAGAGGGAAAGAAAGGATTTTGTAAATATGATACAAGGGTCCATTTGAGGGAGGTATTATAACTCTGACCATTATACAGATGAAGGAACTGAGACTTTCAAGACACTGATGCTTTCTGACAATATATAAGGCTTACAGGATAAAAGATAATTTAAGATACTTCCTGTGTTTTCAAAAATACAGCAAAGTACACGGTATTTGTAAAATTGAGTTTCAGGTTAGGCTTATATTGTTCATAATTCATTTGTCTTAATTTTAATTAGATTAGTTTATATTAGCCCAGCTGCTCAGCAGTAACTATCCAATCCCAGAGATAGGATAGGCCAAGTCCTAAAGACTATTGCCAACTTATTTATAGTTATTGACTTATTTATAATTATCCACTTGCTTTATGAGTGTCACTGAGCTATAGTCAGAGATTGTTTGAAACACACAAAGTAAGCAAACAGTCAACTTGACTGGGCCATGGGATGCCAGGCATTTGGTCAAACGTGATTCTGGGTGTGTCTGTGAAAGCGTTTTTGGATGATCTCATCCAACATTTGAATCCTGTAGAGTGAGTAAAGCGGATTATCCTCCCAAATGTGGATGGGTGAACCTTTATCCACTCAATGGAAGACTGAAATAGAACAAAAAGTTGGATAAGAGGGAATTTTGCCTCCCTGTCTGATTGAGCTAGGACACTTGTCTTCTTGTGCTCTTCGATTGGAACTCATAACATTGGCTCTTGTAGGTCTCCAGTTTGCTAACTGCAGATTTTGAGATTTCTCCGTCTCCGTAATCAGAAGAGCCAATTCCATACAATAAGTCTTTTATGTGAATGAACAAAAGAATGAATGAATGGGTAGATAAACACACGTATCCTACTGGTTCTATTTATTTCTCTGGAGAACGCTGACTAACCCACATGACTGTATTATAATTTGTTTATCCATTCACCAATTGCTTTACATTTGAATTGTTTCTGGTTTGGGGCTATTATGAATGAATTCCATGAATTTCTGTGCACAGGTGTGTGTGTGTGTGTGTGTGTGTGTGTGTGTGTGTTTTCAGTCTCATGAGTAAATATCTAGAAATGTGAAAACCTAAGGCAATTTGCCCCCATAATTGTTGGCCTCCTCTCATGTTCCAGATACAAAAATAAATAACAAGTGATTACGAACTAAGGTTCCAAAAAGAACATTAATAAACTTGTTTACTGTTTTTTTTAATATCTGCAATAATTTGAGCCTAAAAATAACAAGAAAACTATAATTACATACAATGAGTGTATATGTGTATGTGTGTATGTGTTTTAAAAAATTCCCTAAACAATTTTTGTTACCGTATATTTATATACCATAGTGAGAATATATACAAACTCTATATTATATATGTACACATGTATACATACATAAACACATATACATGCATTCATATATATATGCATATATACACATACATACAAACTACAAATTTTATTTTATTTTTCAAGTTTTATTTAAGTAATCTCTGCATCCAATGTATGGCTCAAATCCACAACCCCAAGATCAAGACCTGTACACTCTTCCTACTTGCACCAGCCAGGTGCCCCTAAATTTTATTTATTTTTTTTTCAGTGGAGGCTGTTCTTTTTTTTTTTTTTTTTATGCGGTGCCTGGGTGGCTCAGTTGGTTAGGCAACCGCCTTTGGCTCAGGTCATGATCTCACTGATTGTGGGTTCGAGCCCTGTGTTGGTCTCCGTGCTGACAGTTGGGGGAGCCTGGAACTTGTTCCCATTGTTTGGTTCTTTCTCTACCCCTCCCCCACTAGGCGATTGTGCGAGTATGCTTGCTCTCACGTGTGCGCACTCTCTCAAAAATAAACATTAAAAAAATTAAAAGATTTTATTTTTAAGGGGTCCCTGGGTGGTTCAGTCATTTAAGCATCCAACTCTTGATTTCGGCTCGGGTCATGATCTCATAATCATGAGATCGAGCCCCAAGTTGGGCTCCTTGTTGGTGTGGAGCTTAAGTTGCTCTCTCTCCCTCTCTTTTTCTGCCCCTCCCCTGCTCATGCACTCTCTCTCAAAATAAATAAACATTTTTAAATCACTAACTTATAGTATGTAAATTAAACCTCAATAAAGCTGTTTTTAAAAACCACCCTGGGGACATCTGGGTGGCTGAGTCGGTTGAGTGTCCAGCCTCAGCTCAGGTCATGATCTCCGGGTTTGTGGGTTTGAGCCCCGCGACAGGCTCTGACGGCTCAGAGCCTGGAGGCTGTCTTCAGATTCTGTGTCGCCCTCTCTTTGATCCTCCCCTGCTCATGCTGCCTGTCTCTCTCTCAAAAATAAATAAGATATTAAAAAAATACCCTGCATAGATTTGAAAGTAAACTACAAATAGCAGAATATATTTGCCATGAAAATAACTGGAATAGAAGCATCCTTACAAGAAAAAGAACTCCTCAAAATCCTAATACAAACCTTTATATCCCAGTGGGGAAATGGGCAAAAGAAGAAACAGAAAGAAATAAATGGTCAATGAACATGAGAAAAACCATCTTTGCTAGCAATCAAATAAACATGGTTTTAAGCAGTGAACTTTTGGGGCACCTGGCTGGCTCAATTGGAAGAGCGTGCTACTCTTGATCTTGGGGTCGTGAGTTCAAACTCCACGTTGGGTGTAGAGATGACTTAAAACTAAACTTTTTTTTAACGTTTAAAAAAAAGGAAGTAAAAGTTTTAATTTATAAAAATGGCAACTTTTTTTTTAAGGTTCTATCCGGAACTGAGGAGGGTGGTTGGCCTGGGCTGAGAAAACTTCTAGGTCTCCCTGGCATCGCCTCCCTTCCCAACGAGGACTGAGTTAAGTCCTCCTGCTCATGTCCTGCATCACCCTAAATTTACATCTGTCACTCCTTGCTACTGGTTACATGACTGTATCACATGGAGAGACCTTAGGCTCAAAAAACAAGGACACAGAGACTTAATTATTTACTCTCACTGTACTCACGACTGTGTGACTTGGTTACTGGCCAGCCTGCTGGCATGTGGGAGGATCAAGTGACTTGGAGCCCTCAGTGAGAAGTTCAAGGTGTTACCGGGTTCTGATTTAGGGCAAGATGACCTCTGTCCCATCTTTCCTCTCTCCTGGCTCCTATGCACAGTAGGTCCCACTTCAGAGCATCTGTTTCTTTCTCTTTTTCCTTTCTTTAAGTCTGACACTTTCTAGAATTTTCTTTGCTCACTGATACCTGTGAAAGAGCAAACGGCCTTCATTCTAACACTTCACCTCTGCTTGACCACGACTCTCACATCAACCCTCTTTAGGAACCCAGTGCACGGTCCACTGGGAAGATCCCCGACCAGCTGGAGGCGTGAGCGGGAAGGGAACAAGGGCTGGTGATAATAGGCAAGCATCTCAAAGGCTACAAATTCTTTGGAATAAACTCTCAGATTCGGGGTCTTGAGCGTGAAGAGGAAAGCACGTGAGCACCCTTAGGGAGGCCCAAAGATGCAGGGACCACAAGGAATTCTTGGTGGCTAAAGTCTTCATAAGAGAGACACAGGACTTAGTTAGGGTCAAAAAGATGGATACACTTTAAAAGTCAGAGCATGCAAATAAATAGTTGTTGCTATAGGAATTGCTGGTACTTGCATATCCTAAAAAGGACCCAAGCCGTCACCCCTATTTGACAGATGAGAACACTGAGGCCCACAGAGATAAAAACGTCTGTAGTCAGTGACAACATCAGAATGGAAACTGGCAGATACGGACTGTCCTTCCTGTGTGTTTATGCTACATCACGGCTGTATCCAGCTAATAGAATGTTCTAATTAACTCTGCTTGTTCACTGTCACAAGTGTCAGGTTTATAGGGGGATTCCAAAGCCTACAGCAGGTGACATGGACAGTGGAGTTAAAAGAGAATGAATTTTGGAGCCAGAGGTGGGATCGAACCCTTGTCCCAACCACTTTCTAGCTTTGGTGAGGACTCCTGGGCAGTTGACTCAATATCCCTTCTTTAATCCAAGGAGGAAGACAATAATCACAGGACTTCATCAGGTTCCAGTACATGTGCACAGTAATGTACGTGCAGCAGCTTGCACAGAGTAGTGGTCAATAGTGTGTGGTGCTAGTATTCTCAGTTCCTGTCCATGAGTAAGAGTTCATCCTTGAGGGGTGCCTGGGTGGCTCAGTCAGTTAAGCATCCGCCTTCGGCTCAGGTCAGATCTCGTGTTCGTGGGTTCGAGCCCCGCGTCAGGCTCTGTGCTGACAGCTCAGAGCCTGGAGCCTGCTTCAGATTCTGTGTCTCCTTCTCTCTCTGCCCCTCCCCCTCTCATGCTCTGTCTCTCTCTGTATTAAAAATAAATAAAACATAAAAAAAAAAAGTTTAAAAGAGTTCATCCTTGAGAGTACTTTGTTCAGTGTAGTTTTATCTCTGCTGGTAGGGACCCAAGGTAGGGAAACAATGAGTATTAGGAAAATAAAAAATGAGACATTCGATATTCACAAGATTGCAGAGCATAATCATGATCACTATGTATGGATGTTCAGGTTGTACACCACCCAACACAGGAGTACAGTTTACACAGACTGTCATGTAAATGGTGACCTCTGGATTTGTCCAGTGTACAACCTGAACAGTCATGGCAGTGGCCCTGAGGATAACGTAGGATTAATGGTCTTCATTTAATAATGGGATGTTTGGTCACAGGGAAAGCAGAAAGAAGTTAAATAATTTTATGGCTGGAAGGTCCCTTGGAGATTATATGGTTCCACTTCCTCATTTTTCAGATGAGGAAACTGAGATCCAGAGAGGGAAAGGGACAGGCACCATCCAGGGCAGAACTGGGACGAGGATCATGTCTCTCGGTTCTTTGGTAATTGCCTTTTGTATTTATGAATAATGTTCTTTGTCGATAGGAGTTAGGATTCTGTATCATATTTTAAAACTTCCATAGAGAAAGAAGATCTGTATCTGCTTTGTTTCTTCTAAACTTTGTTCAGAATAGACTCAGGAGGGCTAAGCAGAAAGGTATTCAGTTCTGGGTCTTTGCACTTGAATGTCTTGGAAGTTTCCTCTGGGTAAAAAAAATCCCTATTGAGCAGCACCCCCGAAAGTACCTTGTTTGCTTCTGTTTTTGACTTGATATGAGTTAGCAAGCTGTGTAGTTTACTAACACCCTCAACTAAAGTGTTAGCTTGGTATTAACTCAAGGAGAATGTCTCTGGAGACCAACTGAATTCCTTTGAGGTTTGCTGAGCAGAATTGATAAATTGCTTCAATTATAATTCAAAATCAAGCAGGCAGAACCTTAGTGGGGCCTGTGGGAGGTTGCTGGAAGCTGATAGTGGGTGGTAAGTACCTTGGGCCTCCAAGTAATAGCCAGCCATGCATTGTCAATTCATCTTCCCTTTCCTCCGCTGCCACGCATCAGCAGGTAAATGGATGTGTGGGAAGCAATATACCTACCACTCCATGCTGCGGGGACACCAGGAAGGCGGTTGGTCTCTGTTGGTGGCAGAGGCTAATGGACTATTCAGAGAATAGCCTGAATTGTGAGGCTGGTTGAAGCTGGTGCCTTTAGGAGAGGGCTGTGTGGAGGAATGGAACCTGAGCCATGAGTTGAAAATGGGTAGTCTCGAAGCAGTGGAGGGAGTGAAGAAGAGATGGAGGAATGCATTTGTGGTGGGAGAAATGACAAGCTCAGAAGCTTGAGGGAGAAATATGCAAGATGTGTTCAAAAGGACTATTGAAGGGCGCCTGGGCGGCTTTGTCGGTTGAATGTCTGACTTCTGGCTCAGGTCACCATCTTGTGGTTCGGTTCATAGGTTCGAGCCCCGTGTGGGGCTCTGTGCTGACAGCTCAGAGCCTGGAGCCTGCTTCAAATTCTGTGTGTCCCTCTCTCTGCCCCTCCCCTACTCATGCTCTGTCTCTCTCTCAAAAATTAAAAAAAACATTAAAAAATAAAAAAAGATAAATGGAGTATTGAGAAATTATGAACAGGAGTTTGGTCTGGCTTAGCAGGTCCTTAAACCCTAGGCTGTGGGGTGTGACTACTCTTCTGAAAATTTTTTCTGTAGCTTTCTCAAAAGGATGCTGCTGTTGCCCACTTCTCCCGTCACTGGGGGCAGCGGTTGGATTAGGAGCCCTCCTTCCTTCCCAGTGCTACTTCTGAGTCATTTTTAGCATGGAGGCCTTATTCCTATGGCTGTCCTGTCATCCAGTTCACCACCTTTGCCCTGCCCGCTCCCTACTTCATGATTATTTCCTCTCATTCCTGCAGATTTGGGAGAGGCGGTATCATCCATCAAGAATGTGGGCTTGAGGAGTCAGGTATTCCGGGGTTCCGGTTTCAGGCATGCCATTGTGTAGCTATGTGATCTTGGACAAATCACTTAATATCTGAACTTGCGTTGTCTTAGATGTAAAATGGGATAGAAAGAGTAACCATCTTGTAGAGAGTGGCTCTTGGCATTCAACACTCATTCCACTAGAAAGCCAACAAATAATCATCAATCGATGAATGTTCTCTGAAGGACTTGAGGTAGAGAATAAAGAGGGCCTGCATTGGGGAGGGGGTATGGAGGGGGTACCACTGAAGCCAAGACCCGAAGGAAGAGAAACAGAGATTATATGGGGTTAAGATATGTGGGAGCACTTGGCACAGTGCCGGAGCGTACGTGGTTCCCAGTTGTACCAAGTGCGTGAAAAGCTGAAATCCTAAAATGTTCATCCTCCAACCTTCCTCCTTTCTTGGTCTGGCTTTTGGCTGCCGCCCCCTCCCCCCACCACCTGCCCCCACCTTGGTCTCTGGATCCACAAGAATCACCTGAGCAGCAGCTATGATTCCATGAATTTTTGTCTGTAGCTCTCTGAGCTCTTCCCTGTGCAGCAATAGCAGAATTTGAGCACCTCATGAAGAACTGCATTTCCTGTTCTGAGATAGTCTTATCTAAGGCTCCAGGCAAGCACTCTTTTGTTTGATTTGCTTTGGCAACTGCATCTCATCCCGGGAGTCAGGAGCTCTTGGAGGAAAATGTAAACTGCCTTGAGCATTACCAGGTCATCACCCTGACTTCCCAGAGAAGGTTAACCAAAGCCAGTGCGTCAGCTTTAAAACGGAGTTATTTACATCCAGACAGATCGATGGTTCTGCATTTTTAGTTGCACTGCCGATACGTCTGGCATTATTCGGTACCGCGTTCTCGTACTTTTCAGCATTTTCTCCATGTTTACATCTAACAGCTAGCCCAAAAAGGCAGTCTGTTGCATCTTTGGCGATCTTGAATCTTGAAAGGACAGTTAACATATCTGAAATACTTTTCAAAGAAACTGGGCCAGTCACTGCTGTGGATGTTTCTTAAGTTACTTCTGCCTTCAGTCTTGTAGTGTCTGATTTCCTGGTCTTTGGGCTAAATAAAAAAGTTTCTAAGTTAGGTGACATCTTTGCAGTCGAAGCTGGCATGGTTGTGGCATGCTTGTGACATGGTCCTGGCTTCTCGCTGTTTTCCCCCTGGGCTTCTGCTGGTGGCGGGAGAGGTGAGGAGGACTGGGCGGCACAGACAGCCAGTGGTGACATGGCAAGGGTAGCCTGTGAGTTGTTTGACCTCAATACCAGTGACTTACCTCTGCTTCACCTAAGTGGCTACACCCTGGCTACACCCCGGGCCTTGCATCACCTAGAACTCTCTCATTTCTTAACTCTTAAATTCAGGTCTTGAGCCTTAAAGGCTCTGTATGGAAGACAAAGCTTTACCCTCATTCTGTCTGGGCTTCTGGCTGGACCTGAGAATTAACTTGACCAAGACAGATTAACGGGAGAAGAGCACATGGATGTTTACGTGGACCTGGGAGCCCCCAGAGGAAAATGAAGATCCAAAAAGCAGAAAGGCCCAAGTGCTTAGGTACCAGGTAGAGCAAAGAGAGGTAGTTGTGGAAAAGTAACTGAAATCCATGGAAAGGCTAAGGGAAGGTAGGAATTGTTCTGACACGGTCTGTTAGGACAGAATTACTCCCCATCCTTGGTGATCAGAATGTTTCTTTCCTCCTGGTGTAGGAGGGCATCTTTCACATGAGAATTTTATCTCCTGCTTTCAGGAAGAAAAGTGGGGGAGACTGACCTTTGTAGCTTCTGTTTGTCAAGTGCCTTTAGCTTAAAATAATCCTTATGCCAAAGTGGCATATACTGAGGTGGCACATTCTGCCACTCTTCAGCTCTGCCTGGACAAGATCTTTTGGTAAGGGTTATTCATGGAAGTGAAGCAAACAGAGGAAGGCAACCAGATGTTGGAGGTTTGGATCCTCAAAGGACCCCCAGAGCTGTCCAGCACAGCCTCCGCTGCCCAAAAGGCAACTGACACACATCCAAAAGAAAACTCCCCATCTTCTCTCTGAAATCCACTCCTCTTCTTGTGTTCCCTACTCAGTTCATATGACCACCATCTGCCATAGAAATCAGTGTGCAAACACTTGACTTCTGTCCTTTGTTTGCCCTTCCCCTAAATACATAATCAATCTCTAATCCGTCGCCGCTCCTGGCAAAACGTATGTTGAAGTCTTAACCCCCAGAACCTCAGAATGCGACCTTGTTTGGAAACAGGGTCATCGCAGGAAATAGTGAAGATGAGGTCATGTAGGGAGGGTGGGTCCTTGATCCAATACACCTGGTGTAGGTATAAGAAGAAGATGTGAAGAGACAGACACACAGCGAGGCACCATGGGATCACAGAGGCAGAACCGAGAGTAGGCAGCTGCAAGCCCAGGAACACCAGTGATTGGAGGCCACCTCCAGAAGCTAGGGAGAGGGAAGGAAGTCCTACCCAGAGTCTTGGAGGGAGCATGGCCTGGCTGACGGCTTGCTTTTGGAGGCCTAACCTCCAGAACTGTGAGATAATACATTTCTGTTATTGAAGCCACCACATTTGTGGCACTTTGTTACGTCAGCCCCAGGAGACTCACACACGTCTGTCTTGGAAAAACCTGTAGTTCTGGCTTTCTGCTTTACTTTCACAGAGAATACTTCAGACACTTCTGGTCAAGAGTTGGTGGGGCTCTTCCAACACCAAGCAATTCTGTGACACCAGCTGGGTACTGTACAACTTAACCCACTTTTGATGCTATCTACCCAGAAATAGTGTCAGATTCCACAGGTTAAGAGTTTGGTTCCAAGAGACCGTTTCCCTCGCCCCCTGCACTTCAAATGCCCTTTGCAAGTATAGGTCCCTAAGTTACCCACAACTCTGTCGGACTTTACAGATTGGAAGTTTCCATGACCTCTTCCCCCTTGGATTTGATTATTTGCTAGAATGATCTGGCAAAACTTGCAGAAACACTTACCAGCTTATTAAAGAATATGATCGAGGATACAGATGAATAGTCAGATGAAGAGATACGTAGGGTGAGGTCGGGAGGGCCCTGAACAAAGGAGTTTCTATCTGGCTGGAGGCAGGGAGTGTCACCTCCTGGTATATGGACGCATTTGCTCACCCAGAACCTCTCTAAACCCTGTGTCACTGGGGGGGAGGCTTCCTTATATAGGCATGATCGATTATTGCTATTTTTTTAAATGTTTACTCATTTTTGAGAAGGGAAGAGAGGTAGAAGGGGGGAGGGGCAGAGAGAGAGGGAGACACAGAATCCAAAGCAGGCTCCAGGCTCTGAGCTGTCAGCACAGAGCCCAACGTGGGGCTCGAACCCACAAACTATAAGATCATGACCTGAGCAGAAGTTGGCTGCTCAGGCCAACTGAGCCCCCCAGGCGCCCCTAGGCATAATTGATTATTAACTCAATTTCCAGCCACTCTCCTCTATCTGGATAAGTGGTGGTGGGGGTGGCTGGAAATGCTAAGGTTCTAAGGATGGTGTGGTCTTCCTGGTGAGCAGGCCCCTTACAGAGCCGCCAGGAGCCCACTCAGGGTCCCTTCATTATAACAAAGAGGCTCCTAGTGCTCTTCTCACTTAGGAATTTACAAGGGTTTGGGGAGCCCTGTGTCAGGGACTGGGGACAAAGACCAAATATGTATTTCTCACCATAAATCACACTATCCCAGGGCCCTAATCCATTCACTCTCTCTGCCTCAGGTCACCGAATCCTCATTTGCTGTAAAAGTCACTGAACTGGTTTCCCAGTTTCCAGTGTTGATTTCTTTCCGTTCATCCTCCATGTAAGAGCCTGAATGAGCTTCCCGAAGCTCAGTTCCTGCCCTTAAAGATCAGTTCTGAACTCCTTACCTGATACTGACTTTCCAGCTCTGATACGCACCACGCTTCCCAGCTACTCTTGAAGATTGCAATTCCCTAAGGGTTCCTATAGTGTTTGACCTGGGGACTTAATGCCCATTAGATGTCCCTTCCCCCAAGCCATCCTCGGCTCCCCAACACAGAGTGCCCCCCGCTGCATGCGGTCTTAAAGCCCGGTTCCTACCAGATCAGAGCCCGGTTCCATTTATTAGGATGCATACCTCCTTGTCTGCTGCCTCCCTCATCAGTCCGTAAGCTCCTGTGGGCAGGGACTGGGTCTTCGAAGTGTGACAGCAGCAGTGACCAGCAGTGACCGGCCCATCTCAGGTGCTCAGCATGTTGAACTGAAGGCAGCAAAGGGCTGATCACTTTTACCGCCCTTCCCCCAGGTTTCGGATTTTGAAAGCTTTTCACCACTAAAATCAATTTATTTATTAAGTTAACCTGTTTGGCCTTCTCAGGGGATTAATGAATGAGATTCTTTTAATATTGAAAACTGATGGAAGAATTGCCAGCTGTTTTCTTCTGGGGGAATAACTCAGCACCTAGCAGTCCTGGTTTTTTTTGTTTTTGGTTTTTTTTTGGTAAGGTAAGCTTCACGCCCGACGTGGGACTTGAACTCACAACCTCAACATCAAGAGATGCTCCACTAACTGAGCCAGCCAGGCACCCCTGGTGTTTGAATCTACTCTATCTTCCCAAATTTAATTGATCATAAAGTGAGGTCTCAGGAAGAGAAATGACTTTGTAAGGTTAACAGTGAGTGAGCAATGACATGAAGCTAAAACCCAAGTTTTCTGACTCTCTCTGGGATTCTTTCTCCTCCTTCCCATAGCTAAGCCAGGTGTGGGTTGGTGCAATATTTAACAACTGGCTCTCTAGAGGGCGAACAAAAAGCCTTGGTTTGTAGCATTTGTCCATTTCTGCAGTGTAAAGACTTTCACCTTGGCTAATTTCAAACTACCTATACGAAGGTTTTGAACTTGAGAGTTGGTTCGAGCAGGCTCCAAATTTCCATGCTCTCTGCTTTCTTACAGATTCGTGGTGCTGGAGGGTTCAGCAATTGCTAGAGCATGCTAAATCCTGGCAGTGCAGTGATCCACATGGCTATAAATAAAAATAAAGGCTCCCAAAGGAATGACCTGCTGAAAATATGACAAGATGGAAAACTTATACGAATAGAGAGGGCTGTTCACTGTCATACGTTAGAACCAAAAGCCAGCGATAACCTCCACGGAGATGAGTTAATGAACCAGAAATACAAGTCCCCTGCAGATTCTCTTTGTAGCTTTTCTGATTTATCGCAGGCAAAAATAATTGCTTCTTCCGAGGAGTTCTCTACTCAGTCGCTTTTTTATTTTTAGACTCTCCCAGGGAATCTATCCACACTCCCTCAGATGGCATACAGACCTTTCCCAAGTAGTTTCAAAGGAGGTGGGGTAGGGTGGCGGGACGAATACAGGCTTTGGGGCTTGAGCAACTTTGGGCTCAACTCCTGTCCCACCGCTTACTGCTCTGAGGCCTCAGGCTGGTCTCAGAAACCTCTTGGCCTCAATGTCTTCAGTCTTTTTTTTTTTTAATTTTTTTTTAATGTCTTTTATTTATTTTTATGAGAGACAGAGAGAGACAGCGTGAGCAGGGGAGGGTCAGAGAGAGAGGGAGACACAGAATCCGAAGCAGGCTCCAGGCTCTGAGCTAGCTGTCAGCACAGGGCCTGACTCGGGGCTCAACCCCACGAACTGTGAGATCATGACCTGAGCCGAAGCCGGCTGCTTAACCGACTGAGCCATTCAGGCTCCCCTCAATGTCTTCAGTCTTAGCTACCTTCCTGGTAAGGTTGATATAAAGGTGAAACAAGGCAAGACATGTCAGGTGCCTAACATGCCATCTGGCACATGTTAAGGATACAGGGAATACCTGTTCTCTTCTTTCACGGGTTAAGCGTTTCCTGCCTGTTCAAATTGTCAGGACATTTTTGAAGAGCTTGCTTTTCTGTGAATGAATTAGTTCATTTACTCAGTCTCCTCACAAATACTTGGAGCCAGAAAGTTTCTCTGCAGACTCCTTCTCTCGTTCCATTGTCTTTATTATCTAGTGGTTTTGCAGAACTAGGACACGGGTGAGGTCTTGGGCTCAGGGGTCGGGGAAGCAAGGTAAGATCCAGAGAAACGTGTTCTTTTCTTTAATGTTTTTTTTAAAAATGTTTTTTATTTATTTTTGAGAGACAGAGAGAGACAGAGCATGAACAGGGCAGGGGCAGAGAGAGAAAGAGACACAGAATCCGAAGCAGCCTCCAGGCTCTGAGCTAGCTGTCAGCACAGAGCCCACCGCGGGGCTCAAACCCACGAACCATGAGATCATGACCTGAGCTAAAGCTGGACACTCAACTGACTGAACCACCCAGGCGCCCCGAAAGGTGTTCTTAAATATGAACCAAAGTGCTAAGGGACTGTCATGAGAAATGTGTTCATGATTACATCTCATCAAGGAGAGCCATTAACTGTGAATAACACTAGTGCCCCCACTAAGGGCTGGGTACTTAACCCACAGCCCTAAACCTTCACACAAACTTCGTGGGGGTAGAATGATCCCCATTTTGCTGATGAGAAAACTCGCCTTCAGAGAAGTCCATGCATTCGATCTATAATGTTCCTTGTGCACCTACACAGGAACATTGCTAGGCACCATCCTAGGCATTGGGTAGGCCTAGGCATTGGAGATGGAGCACAGACAAAACGGACAAAAGCTCCTGCCCTCCTGGAGCTGATATTAACAAGGCAACCAACAGGATAAATAAGTATGTCACATGGTGCTTAGTGCCATGGAGAAAAATAAAGCAGAGCCGGAGTTGAGGGTCAAGGGGAGGCTGCAATTTGATTTAAGGTGATCCAGGAAGGTCTCCTGGAGAATGTGAGACAAGGAGGAGGGGGAGGGGCTGGGCCATGTGGATAACTGGTTCCGAAACTTGCTGAGATTACTAGAAGTGACCTAGGGCCCAAGGACTGCTGTTTGTCAGGCTCAGAAGCCAGCGCGCTTATTTACCAGGTCTCTTTCTCAAGCAGTACTGCTGTCCTCCAGGAAGGGGTGTGTGTGTGTTATATTTCCCTGGACTGATCCTGTTGGGACCCAAGGTTCCCTACTGACCCCTTCCAGAGGCTGAGGCCTCCCACAGCTGATTTTCACGGAAACTTGGCAACTTCCTAGCTGCCCCGCCCTGGCCCTGCACCACATTCCTATGGCTTTATTTGTGTGCTTTGGAGCTCTGCCAGGGCTGGGCCTGGGACAGGTTGCCATGGCGATCTCCCACTCTTTCCAGATAGAACTTCTCAGGGATGTTGCCCTTGGGCCTGAAATAGTTCAGGCCTGCTCCCAACCCACAGCAAGATGAACTCTGGCGTGGTGAACGGAGTTGGGAAACCGGACCCTGGGTGAGAGAGATCTCTGAGGAGCGGGCTGCAGGGACCCAACCCCCCACCAAGGCTTACAGTTGGGGATGGCTTTTCTTAGGCTGCCATGACACCTCCTTCTTCCAGTTGTTACATTCCCGTTGTTATATTCAGAGCCTGCTTCTGAGAGCCCTGCTGAAACAGAAGCTTTTTTAAGAGATCAGTCTCATGGAGGTATGATTGCGCATGATAAAATGCACCCTATTTCAAGCGTGCAGTTTGAGGAGTTTTGACAGTGTATACACTGGGGGAATGACCATTGCAACAGAGATATAAAACTTTTCCATCGACCCAACATTTCTTCTGATGCTTTGCAGTTATCCCCTTCCCACACCCTTGGCTCCAGGCCACAGCTGACCTGTGGTTTGTCACCGCAGATTCTAGAAGCTCTTAGAAATGGACTCATCTAGCGCATGCACGGGTGGTGGGCTTCTTTTCTTAGCATGATGTGTTTGAGGTTTCATCTGAGTGGCTGCACGTACTGGTGTCAGAGTACTTTTCAATGCTGGGTCTGTTGTGCAGAGTGGCCACCGTTTGACTGTGGATAGGCGTTCGGAATGTTTTCGGGTTTTGGCTGTTACAAACCCGGTTGCTATGTACAAGTCTGTGTGAACATATCCTCTCCTCTCATTTACTGTGAGTAATGCCCCAAGTGCAGACGGCCGTAGCACATGGTGGTAAACGCATACTTACCTTTTTATTTTTATAACTTTTTATGTCTTTTATTTTATTTTGAGAGACAGAGACAGAGGGCAAGCGGGGGAGGAGCAGAGAGACAGGGAATCACAGAATCCGAAGCAGGCTCCAGGCTCTGAGCTAGCTGTCAGCACAGAGCCCGACGCGGGGCTTGAACCCACAGACTGTGAGATCATGACCTGAGCTGAAGTCGGACGCTTAACCGACTGAGCCACCCAGGTGCCCCATACTTACCTTTTTAAGAAGCTGCCAGCCAGCGTGTTTGGAGGCAGACCTAGGGGTAGACTCCCAAGGACTGGAAAGTCAAGGACTCCTGAGTACAGTGCAGAGAGGATTTCCAAGGCAGCAAAAAGGGAGACGGGGGTCCTTTAATGGTAACCTGCGTGGTTACTTGGGGAAGTCCACGAACACCTCCTGGTAGGTGATGAGGTTTTCGCAGTGATAGTGGGATTCGTGGGGTCCAGAGCCAACAGCCAAGAAAGAATTCTTGGTGATTTCTTTGGTGCAATAATGTGATTTTATTAAAGCACAGGGACAGGACCTGTGGGCAGGTAGAGCTTCCTGGGGACCAAGAGGAGAGATGGATTATTTGCCATGGAGTTGGGGGAGGTAAAGTCCAGGGGAAGTTTCCAAAGAGATTTTCATATGCTACAGAAGACTCCCAGGATACTTGGGCCTAGCTATTGTCATGCTAAGGTTGTTTGTCCCTCAGGCAAAGCAGTAGCTTAAACCAGAAGGGAACTCCCTGACTCAAGTATCCCAATGGGCTTCGGGTTATATGGAAATTTAATTTTACCAGCCATCTCCTTCTGCCTTTGTTTTCCACCTCAGTAGGTAGCTGCGAACCGGGTAAGAGTCTGGTAGGGAAGTGGCCACACATTCAGAAGTAACGTCTGAAGACTGTGTAGTATCCAAGATTTCTTTATCACCCCCAAAACCCAGAAACCACCAGGGAGACCGAGTCGCGCATGCAAAAGCAAAGGGCTTTATTACGGGTTTAGGCTCACAGACTTTACAGGCGTGGTGGATCCGTGCTGAGAGCCCCGAACAAAGGTGGGGTAGGACTTTTATGAGTTTGGGAAGGGGGAGTTACAGGACATTGTGACATAGGTACAGTGATCCAATTATTATTACACAATATTATTGACAGCAGGTTTATCCAATTACAACATTTAGAGTGTCAACCAATCACAGAGTAGACCCAGGACCCAGGACCCTCACATAGGGCGTAACTAGCCTTAGGCAATAACTGATCTAGGCCTGCCCTTAGGCATGTTAAGGGTATTACAAGGGTGGTCCCTCTTGCCTTGGGCAATGTGTGCCCTTCTATTGTCTCAAACCTGCATCCTTACAACAATGGGGTGACTGGGTGAAAGGGAGATCCTGGAGAATTTAGAAAGATGTGGTGGAGGGAATGGGATTCAAGATCACAGACACCAAAATCTGAGCACAAAATCTGGTTCTCAGTGATCAACAGCTCCCTTCAGGGCAGCTTGCTTTTCTGTCCCATTTTTCACTTTGGTCTGTCTGCTCTTGTCCCGGGACAAAGGAAGGCAAAGAGCAGAACACACATTTGCCACTTGGTGCTGGACGCCTGACACACTTATCTCATTTCATCCTCTCAGTAACTTGGTGGGGTCTGTGTTCTTCCTCTGGTATTTGCAACCAGAAGTATTCAGAGGAAAGGGGCTGCCGGGACCTGGGGCGGCTAAGACTCCAGTGTAATCAGTAGGTGAGAGCATGAAGAGAGGCTGGAAGATGAGAGAGACAGAGAGGCAGAGGCAGAGAGAGAGAGCGACACCCAGAGCGAGGAACCACTGTGGCCACTGCTTAAGGGAGAGAAATTTCAGGAAAGAACTGAAGGCCAGCACTACATGCTACCCCAGCCTATGACTGTGGGGCCTCGGGACCTTCCACCCTCAAATACGTTGCTTTGGCATATTGGTTATTTTGAGCTGTAGGCACCTGAAAAACAACCAATGCAGGGAGAGGCTTTCTCTGAACTCCCCTTATCTGCCGAAAATTAAGTTTTCCAAAAGGAACTCCATTGTCATAGATCCCCTTCCTGGGAGCTTCATCAGTCAGACAAGATTGACTGGACCCTTATCACAGAAGAGACTAGAAGTGACATCACACTCCGATGGCTACCTGTTCTTCTAAGGGCCCATTCAGCTTTCTTGAAAATCACCCACTGTCCCCTTTCCTCCATCCCCTCTCCCCTCTCCCTATTAAAATGGTATTTAATCCTGAAGTCTAACGTTAAACCTTTGGTGGCCTTTTTCTCTTGTTAATCGTTCTTGTTAATCTTTCATTATAGGGATCTCAGCCAAGAATTCAGAAGTGTAAAGGGAAAATTATTTTTCCTCCCTTACAGAACCAAGATTTTTGGGAAGTTTTCTATGTGATGTGCACTGTGATTCCCTCCTCCAAACTTAAAGGAAAAACACAGAACACATTTCTCATCTTTGCTTTTTTTGCAGTGGTGTGTGTGTGTGTGTGTGTGTGTGTGTGTGTGTGTGAACATTAAAAAATTTTTTTGAGTTTATTTATTTTTGAGAGAGAATGAGGAGAGCAAGTGGGGGAAGAGCAGAGAGAAAGGGAGACACAGAATCCAAAGCAGACTCCAGGCTCCTAGCTGTCAGCACAGACCCCAACGTGGGCTCCAACTCATGAACCATAAAATCATGACCTGAGCCAAAGTTGGATATTTAACTGACTGAGCCACCCAGATGCCCCTTACATGTGAGATTGACTTAAGTCTTGGGTAGGTCAAATGACACTTAGTTACATTTGAGTTACATGTAAATGGAGAAACAGAAAATCATTGATTTGAGAGAATAATTTGCCCGAGATCCGACATCTGGATCCAGATTTTTAAAAAAAGATTTTATTTAAAAAATGTTTGTAAGCAAAAGCCTACACCCAATGTGGGGCTCAAACTTATGACCCCCAAATCAAGAGTCACATGTTCTACTGACTGAGCCAGCTGGGTGCCCCTGAATCCAGATTTGAACTTGGTTTTCTGAGTTCAGTGGTTTTTTTTTTTTTTTTTTCTATTTTACTGCAGTCCTGCTGTGGGTTCTAAGAACTTGCCTTAAATGCCAGGGTAAGATACCATCTTCTGTTTCATAATTTCCAAAATTTTCAAGTATTCTGTCTGCAGGTGGAATGTGGCTAGTCCATATAACCTGGGAAGGAGACCAGAACATGTCACCCTAAAATATGCCTCTTTAACGTAAGAACTATTTTGAGGGGCGCCTGGGTGGCTCAGTCGGTTAAGCCTCTGACTTTGGCTCAGGTCAGATCTCAGGTTCGTGAGTTCGAGCCCTGTGTCGGCTCTATGCTAACAGCTCAGAACCTGGAGCCTGCTTCTGGTTCTGTATCTCCTTCTCTCTCTGCCCCTCCCCCTCTCATGCTCTGTCTCTCTCTGTATCAAAAATAAATAAAACATTAAGAAAATTTAAAAAAAGAACTATTATTTTGAGCTAAAAGCAGTTAAGAAACTGCAAAAGCAGGAAAAGTTCTGTATACTTTCCCCCTTTTTGTCTAAAGATAGGATATGTTTTCCTTTACTTTAGACTCTTGTCAGCCCAGAAATGGCACCAGAGGAATCCTCACTCCATTCGTTTCCTTCCTTTATTTAACTTCATACAGTTTGTCACCCTTGGAAGCCTGAAACCACTTTGCTGTGTTCTGCCATTTCTCTTTGTTGAAGATGCTTCATAAGCCTGAGTTCTAAGCCACATCTTTGAGTTACTCAGACCTGAATTTCTCCCATGTATGCATGAGATATACATGTTAATAAAGTTCTGTTTGTTTTTCTCTTGTTAATCTGTCTTTGTTATGGAGTCCCTGCTTAGAACTTACGAAGGGCAGGGGAAAACATTTCCTAGCCTACACCCGACATCTGAAATTCACACATATGGCATCTTAATCACAGAAGCACAAAATTATATTTGCCTGCAGAAGTCTGATTAAGAAACTCACATCCCTGAGGCCTGATTTTCAGCTCTATCTGCTGAACAGGGGGTGCTCAATAACATTGAGTATAGGGGGGTGTTAGTTTTGGAATTGGCACTGTGTGAGTAGTATGCCACCTGAGCAGAGAGAGAGAGAGAGAGAGAGAGGTGAAGGGGTAGAGGTTCAGAACTGAAAGCAGCCCTAAGATAATTTAGCTTGATTCCCTCACTTTGGAATGAAGATCCGAAGCCCAAATAGGGAAGTACCTCCCCTAGACCACCACCCCAAGTCTCAGGCCGTCTCCCAGTTGGCTCAATCAGGACTTAGTCATTTTTAGGGCTCCCTGTGAACTATTTCAGTCTGTCCCAGTGTTTGGTGTTCTCATTTCCCGCTCTGTCCCATCGCATCAGTCATTTGCTTCTTTTGCCACCGCCCCCCACCCCGCAACCCCCAATCTCAGTCTGCATGGCTCCACTGGTCTGTTTGCATGTTTTCACATACAGGCTGGGAGATTCCTGAGGGGAGGGATGATGCCTAGCTCATTTTTGGACACTAATGCCTAGATTAGTGCCTGGTACAGAGCCAAGTGCTCAGTGAATTTCCTTTTATTTAAATGTAATGCACTTTTGTAAACACCCAAACCTATGGAGAGTGTGTTTCCTTCTCCCACAGCCCCCATCTCCAACCCCTGGTCAGTCTCTTATGTGATCTTCCAGATATTTTCTCTGCATATACACTGAATACACACCTTTAAAACCAGAAGGCTAGGGGTGCCTAGGGTGGCTCAGTCGGTTGAGCATCTGGGCTTCAGCTCAGGCCATGATCTCACAGTTTGTAGGTTCAAGCCCCATGTCAGGCTCTGTGCTGACAGCTAGCTCAGAGCCTGGAGCCTGCTTCATATTATGTGTCTCCCTCTCTCTGACCTTCCCCTGCTCACGCTGTCTCTCTCTGTCTCTCAAAAATAAATAAAAAAACATTTAAAAACAGAAGGCTCATGCTATAGAAGTGATTATATTATTTATTTATTTTCCCTATTCATGTTTTGTCCAAATTCACTATATCAGTAATCTATTTCTGTGTAATAAACCACTCTCAAGCTTCGTGGCTTGAAACAACCATCACTTTATTTGCTCAGGCTTCTGGGGGTCAGCTCTGTTGGCCAGGTGGGGCAGTTCTTCTGCTGGTCTTCCCTGGGAATCACTCTACAACTGCAGACAGCTGGGGGGTCGCTTGGGCCCTCAGTGCAGATGAGTCACTGCTCCTTGTGGTTTTATCCTCAAATAGGCTGCCTGGGCTTCAGGTCCTTGGGGGTCTGCTGCTTTCCCAGGTTCTGCTCAGGAGTGAAGTTCAGGGCCCTTCAAGGGAAGATCCTGGAACTGATACAGTTCTGGGGACTTTCTCATGAAAATTAAAAAAAAAAAATTAATACTATAGAATCAGACGTAGGGCCTTGGAAGTCAGGGCCGCAAAACTTGAACTTCATGATCCCCTAGTACATCCACTTCTGGTCTTTTCTGCTCTTGGGTCCTCAGTGAACCTTTATGGGATTCTACTGTCATTCCTATTCTCAGGAAGGGACCAGGGACTGAGGGTGGCAGGGGAAGGGGCCTATTAAGTTTCCCTGCTGTCCTTGCAATCCTGGGGCTGAAAAAACTGCTCGTATTTTGTTGCACATTTTTCTGAATTTATTGAGACATAAATGCTATGCTCTGAATCTTTCATGACTTAGATTTTAAAATTCAGCATCCTCCTTCCCTTGCCTCCCTCCCTCCGCTCCCCCCCCCCAATAAGGCCTTGGCCATGAATTTCAAGGTCTATTTTGAAACTCAAAAGCTAAGAATGGACTCTTTGTTCTGCTATATCCTCCATCACTTCCCAGAGGGAGAGCTTCAAATGCCCTGGCTGCCTCTTGGTGAGGGGAAGGATTTAGAGATAAAATCCACATCGGATTTCATTGTAAAATAGAAAGAAAAAGAAGTACCTGCTGCATGGTTAGAGTTGTTTATCTACACAGGCCGGAGCGGGGAGGGGGGGCGGGGAACGTGATGGGGGTGGGTATGGGGCGGATGGATCCATTGTAGGTGGATTATGTTCCAGGAAGAGAAGTGACAATGGGGAAGAAGGAATCTGGCCCTCTGAGCTCAGATATGGGGCCTTGGGTGGGATGTGAGCAGTGGCTCTCTGCCCGGGCTGAGGCTGTAGCTGGAATGCATTGCTGGTGGCCCCTGGTTACACTGGACAAGGAGAGGGCTCTGGGTGGAAAAGCTGAGGCGGTTGTGGCATCAGGCGCCCAACCAAGCAACAGAGAACGTGGAGTTCTTCCCTTGCCAGCAGCAGACGGACAGCAGCAGAGACAGATACATAAGTGGCAATTGGTGGTGGGGCATTTGGCAGCTTGTGGGCAGGAACAGAGAAGTTGGAGGCAGGCAAGTAGCAACAGCAAGGTCTGTAGTCTGAGGGGGAGGATCTGGGTGATGGGTAGTGAGTTGCAAGTTTTGGCACAAGATAACTCTGTCCAAACCTCTGCACTCTGAGACCTAGAAGCCTAAGGCAGAGCCTCTGGGTTGACCCAGCGCCCTTTGGAGGTCCTATCTGGAAAAACTCAGGACTGTCAAAAGAACTTACTGTGTTCTAGCCAGAACCTGGCCTAGGCTCTGACCTCTTCCTTAGAGCGGTTACTAAAAAGGGCTTAGAAGTCTTTCTTCTGTTCTTTTGAGACATATAAGTCACTCCTTCAAGTCAGGAGTGGCTTCCCTAAGGTCCTAAGAGTCATTCCTTTGAAAAGTAATTGTCAGGAAGGATAGTCTCCCAGTGTCCCCCCTCCCTACTCCCTCCCCTTTCCTTTAAAACACCTAGTCGCCTGGGCACACATTGGAACAAAGCTCAGCAATTTTCCTGACTGTCAGTGGTTACTGAATAGAGTCTGTTTTTGCTGCTTTAACTCACGTCCAGCTTTGTTTGACAGTTGCTAAGGAGGTGGTAACGGCCGGGCTGTGGAGAACTCAAAGCCAGATGAGAGGCAATCAGAGCTGAGCCGGGAGTCCAAGTCAAGGGGACCCCAATGGGGAGGTGACCAGTGGGGCTGGTGCCTTAGGACAGGAGTGGTCTGGGCAGTGTTGGCGGTTATATTAGGGATCACTACAACGGTGCACGAGGCCTTTGGTCCAAGAGGGGCAGCAAGATGTGCAGTTGGAGAGGGTGGACGTGAGCTGAGGACATGGGAGACACTTCCTGGCAGTCCCTGGAGAGATCCGGTAGGGGGCCAGGAGCCCCAAAGAGGAGGCAGCTGGCGTCTTGCCCCTTCACATGTGTTAGTTGGTGAAATAGTAACCTTTCTATCTATTGACAGGGCTTCATATGTGCACAGAAGCAAACACCCATGTGTCACTGTGGCAATTCTGGGAGATTCCTGTTCACCCATGAATCTCTTTGCTGGGTATCATTTCTGGAGGTCATAATCACTGACCTTTTGACTGAAAGAATTTTTTTTCTTTTTTCCAGCAGGAGAGAAAAGTTCCTTGCAAGGAGAGAAAAAAGTGGTGAAAAAAAAATTCTAGTAAATGGGAAATGATTTGGAAGGCTTCCTCTGCTCTTGGCAAATATAAGAGGGCTTTCAGGGTGAGGTCAGACTTGGGAAATTAAGGAAGGCCTGCCAGCGGGGAAGAGAGCTGGAAACAGGGTATGAAGCCAATAGCCCAGGATGGTGTGGGGACTCCTATGGGATGGGGGCGGGAGCACCAAATGTGGGGCTGTCCAATCAGGTGGAGGCTTGCAGCATGGCAATGAGAATTCACCTGAGGCAGAACAAAAGCAATAGAAGTTTACTGAATACACTGCAAGGGAGCAGAGGAAGGGGCAGCAAAGAAGAGACCAACCACCATGTGGCGGTGGTGACGGGCTATAGTTATAGGGCTGGGTGAGTGAGTATGGGGGTGTTTGGGATTTTCCCCTTTTTTGGTAATCTTAGGACTTGCGCCTGGCTGTATTTGGTCGGTTAGGGCCTATGGCTATTTCGAGGTAGGTTGCTTAATGAGCCCGTTTGCATTCCACCAGCAGTCACTGTGAACCTTTTGCTTTGCTCTACAGACAGGAGAGGTCCTTGCCTGCCCTTTGGGGACCAAGAGTGATGATTTCAAGCCTGAATTTCAAGTAATGTTCACTTTTTATATGGGAACTTAATGTTTGCGATATTATATGCAGTCAACTAGGTTTCCTTCTATATTTTTGTGCTAGGATGAACTGTTGTTGCAGATACTTTTCCCCAGATAAGTGGAGCCCGGCACGAGTGAAGTGGATACTCCAAAGTACATGGCACTCAGCCGACTCAAGGGCTTCTGTTAGATGAGTTCAGCCAGCCTCCCAACCTATATTCAAAAGTTAGCTTTTGGGGAGGCCAGGACCGGTGCCTTCTCATTGCTTCTTGGGGTCCTGGCCTTGCTCCCGCTGTGCACGGAAAGAGTCCGGGTGTGTCCACGCGCGTGTGTGTGCGTGGGGCCTGAAGTGCTCGTGCATCCGCTCTAGGTCTCTGTGGGGGCAGAAGCAGGAGCCATGGGCGGGACCTCCAGCACCCGCCGGGTCACCTTTGAGGTGGACGAGAATGAGAACATCACCGTGGTGAAGGGTATCCGGCTTTCAGAAAATGTGATTGATCGAATGAAGGAAACCTCCCCATCTGGGTCGAAGCCTCAGCGGTATTCTGGTGCACACGGAGCCTCAGTTTCTGCTGAAGAATTGAGAAGAAGGGTGGCTGAGAAGCTGGCATTGGAGCAAGCCAAGAAAGAGTTTGAAAATCAGAAACGACTCAAGCAAAGCAAAGAAATGGACCGAGAGAGGGTGCTTGCCAATGAACAGTTACCCAGAGCTATCCTTCGAGAAAGGATATCAAGTGAAGAAGAATGAGCCAAGGCAAAGCACCTGGCTAAGCAGCTGGACGAGAAAGATCGAGTGATAAAGAAACAGGATGCATTCTACAAAGAGCAGCTGGCTAGACTGGAGGAGAGGAGCTCAGAATTCTACAAAGTCACCACTGAACAATATCAGAAAGCAGCTGAGGCGGTGGAAGCAAAGTTCAAGCGGTATGAGTTTCATCCTGTCTGTGCTGATCTGCAAGCCAAAGTTCTTCAGTGTTACCGCCAGAACACCCAGCAGACCCTCCGCTGCTCTGATCTGGCCAACAGTACATGCGCTGTGTCAACCAGACCCAACAGAGCACGCTCGAGAACGGAGGATAAAGTCAACTTTTAGAACAAGCAAAACTCGTCAACATTAATTCCAGAGGCGGAACATTTTTTTTTCCTAGTGAGAAAGTAGACATCTAAAGAGAAGACGAGTCAGGAGAAGCACCGAGAGCACATTCAGCCGACGCACATCCAGTCTGAGCAGCTGCGGTGTGAAAAGCCGAGCCCTAGGGCAGGTGTCCGCCAGTAAGGACACTGCAGTGGTAGTCACCCCATCGTGGCCATTAAAGGAGAAAGGCACCCCTCTTCTCTACCTATTCAACTTCTATTCTTACCAGGCTCCGTGGTTTGGTGGACGTCCACTCCAGCTAAGCTGGGGTTTGGGGTTGGGGGGCGGAGGTACTTGGAGCGGGGAGGCGGCAGGGGCGCCAAACCGCCCCCCTGCCCAGCGGTGCTGGGCGGGATTGTCTAGGCTGTGGGACGTTGTTTTTCTCTTGTTTTTTTCTCCCCTGACTACATAACAGCTACTTCATTGTAACTTATTATAGTGATCATGTAAGTAAGACAAAAAGGAGAGAAAAATGTACCTCTTTTACTGGAATAATGTTTATGATTACAAGTGAAATAAGGCATTTTTTATCCACATAAAGGCAACCTTGGCTTATACAACCTCTTCTCGATCATGAATACTGACATCTTTACTTCACTCACTATCAATAATAAATATATTTTCTGATGAAAAAAAACACAGAAAAACCCCAAAAGTTAGCTTTTTTTTAGATTTAAAAATACACTTAGGGTTAAGTGAAAGAAGCAAGATATGCATAATTTTGCACTTGATATGAAGTTCAAGAGCAGGTAGAAACTAACATATAGCTATAAGAGAGCAGTGCAACCTCTGAAGGGGCTTGACCAGCAAAGTTTCATGAAGACTCCTGAAAATACCTGGGTTGATAAAAAGGTCCTACTGTTACCCAAACCTGGGTTCGCCTCTTGGTGGGTGTTCAGCCAAAGACAACCAAGCCAAGAAATAGAAAAAAGAGGGGTTTTACTGGCAACAAAGAATACCGTGGAAATTTCTCAAAGCAGTGTCTTCTCTAACAACAAAACTCAGGAAGGCGCCCACGTATTCATGCAGGGGCTGCAGGATGACGAAATCAGCAGGGCATTGGGGTGAAAGTCATCTTCAGATGACAGAGCCCAGGGCGAAGGCACGAGGGCGGTAAGGTCAGCACCATCAGTTTTCTGGCTTCAGTTGGTCCACTCATCTGAGCACTTAAGGGGGGTTAAGTATCAGACTCTTGATTTCAGCTCAGGTGATGATCTCCTGGTCTGTGGGGTCAAGTCCTGGGTCGGGCTCTGCTTTGACAGTGGAGATCCTGCTTGGGATTCTCTCTCTCTCTCTCTCTCTCTCTGAATGTGGGGAAACTTGTGTAGCTGACCAGCTGTCTGAAAAATGTTTGCAGTTGAACTGGCTTTTGTCATCAATTTGGTTAGGTGGCCTCAGATATTTATATCTTCTTGTGGAGGCAGAGAAGCATAATTTTTGAAATGTTTGCCCAACACTGAGTACCAACCAGACCCCCACATTCTCCTCCATCATTCCGAAGAATAATTATCAAATTATAATTGGGTAAGCATTATATCAGAACCATTTCTGCCTCCTTTGTATTTATGTATATATTTGGTTAACTGCCTTTTCTTTTCTTTTCTTAGTGCCTTTTTTGATTAGGACCAGTTTTATTTGTCCACAGGAAGATTCAGGGCCCTATTAAGTGCCATAAAAATGGAAAGGTGGCTCAGTCAGTTAAGCATCAGACTCTCAGTCACAGCTCAGGTCTATGTCTCAGGGTCATAAATTTAAAAAAAAATTTTTTTTAATGTTTTATTTATTTTTGATACAGAGAGAGACAGAGCATGAGAGAGGGAGGGGCAGAGAGAGAAGGAGACTCAGAACCAGAAACAGGCTCCAGGCTCTGAGCTAGCCGTCAGCACAGAGCCCGATGCAGGGCTCGAACCCACAAACGTGAGATCTGACCTGGGCCGAAGTTGGCGGCTTAACCACTGAGCCACCCAGGCGCCCCCCAGGGTCATGAATTTAAGCCCACCCTGAGCTCCGTACTGGGTGTGGAGCCTGCTTTAAAAAAAAAAAAAAAAAAAGAGGAAACAGACGTAAAACTAACAGGATACTTTTTAGTACTTTAGGGATTTTTATTCTTCGTGTCCATCAGTGGCAACTGTCCAGTTTGTGCAGCTGCCTGGAATAAACTTTAGAGGTTTTACAGCAGAATGAAATTGCTCTTTACCATTGGTTTTGATGTGTCTATCTTGATTTATGAAGCCACATCATATTTGATAGATTTAAGCCTGTACTTCTCTTTAAGCAGTCAGCAGATGATTACAATTTGATTTCTTTTTTTTTTTTAATTTTTTTAAATGTTTTATTTATTTTTGATACAGAGAGAGATAGAGCATGAGAGGGGGAGGGGCAGAGAGAGAAGGAGACACAGAACCGGAAGCAGGCTCCAGGCTCTGAGCTAGCTGTCAGCACAGAGCCTGACACGGGGCTCAAACCCACGAACATGAGATCTGACCTGAGCCAAAGTCGGAGGCTTAACCGACTGAGCCATCCAGGCGCCCCTACAATTTGATTTCTTACCATGCTTCCTAGGAAGGATGCTGGCCTCCCTCCTTTCCTCTCTTTATTTCCTGTTTTTTTTTTTTTAAAGTTTATTTATTTTTGAGAGGGGGAGAGGGACAAGGAGAGGGGATGATAGAGGATCTGACAGCAGAGACCCTGATGTGGGGCTCAAATTCATAAACTCCGAGATCATGACCCAAGCTGAAGTCGGATGCTCAACTGACTAAGCCACCCAGGTACCCCCTCTTTTTTCTGTTTTCTATGGAGGAATAGTATATGTATTACAAAGTTCATAGCCTATACTTGACCCTACATGTTTAGTGGAATTTTACATATGGACACATCCTGTCACCATCACCCAGATGGAGATGGGCAATGTTTCCAGTAACACGGCTAGCTTCTGTGTTTTTTCTCAGTCCACGCCACCCCACTCTTGGAGGTACCGGCAATTCTGACTTCTATCCTCTGTTTTCCCTGTCCTTGTGTATACAGTACGGGCTTTTGTGTGTGGCTCTTTTTGCTCAATATTCTATTTTTGAGGTTCATCCGTGTTGTTGAGTGTACACAGCACTGCTGGCTGCCGTTGAGTAGTATTGCATTGTGTGACTACACCAGTTTCTTTTCCATTCATCTGTTGATGCGTTTGAGTTGATTCCGGTCATTGTCTATCACCACTCAAGCTGCCCAGAACATTCTTTCACATGTCTTTCTGTGCAGTCACTTCTCTTGGGTGTATACTTAGGATTGGAATTGCAGAATGTGAAGCATGTATTTAGCTTTAGAAAAAGCTGTAAACAAGTTCCCAAAGAGGTTGTAGCATTTTATATTCCCACCAGCAAGATATGAGCACATCAGTTGTTTTAGATCCTCGGTGACACTTGTCATTGACCCTCTTTTTGATTTAGCCATTCTGATGGGTATGTTATGATGTATCCTTGTGGTTTTAATTTGTTTTTCAAGGCTATTTTAATTCTGGGGGGTGACTCTACTCAGGCTTTTACTTTTTGTCTGAAGAGTCTTCGCATTTTGTATAGTGGAATATGCCAAGTGTTTAAAATGGTTTTGAGATGACTAGATTAATTTACCGATTTGATTATTACCAGCCTTGACATCGTATTTTCTTTTTTTCTTTAAAAAAATTTTTTTACTGTTTTTATTTTATTATTTTAGAGAGAGAGAGAGAGCATGAACAGGGGAGGGTCAGAGAGAGAGGGAGACACAGAATCTGAAGACAGGCTTCAGGCTCTGAGCTAGCTGTCAGCACAGAGCCTGATGCGGGGCTCGAACCCACAAACCGTGAGATTTTGACCTGAGCCGAAGCCAGACGCTCAACCGACTGAGCCACCCAGGTGCCCCTGACATCGTATTTTCACAGCCTGGAAAATGCGCGCGTGTGTGTGTGTGTGTGTGTGTGTGTGTGTGTGTGTGTGTGTTTATACTTGGAAGGCTCTGTTTCTGAGAACAAGCTTTTTCTAGAATGTTCTTGGCATATGGAGTCCTGCCGGGTGTTCCTGGACTGTTACAGGCAGTGCAGATACCTTGAGGGCATCATTGTTAGATTAGGAGTAATCTCCTCTAAATTACACCTCAACCATCACCTTCTCAATGAGGCCCACCCTGATTGCCCTGTTTAAAATGCACTTCTTGGGGCACCTGGGTGGCTCAGTCGGTTAAGTGTCTGGCTTCAGGTCATGATCTCACGGTTGGTGGGTTCGAGCCCTGTGTCGGGCTCTGTGCTGACAGCTCGGAGCCTGCTTCAGATTCTGTGTATCCCTCTCTCTCTGACCCTTTCCTGCTCATGCTGTCTCTCTCTGTCTCTCAAAAATTAAAAAATAAATAAATAAAAAAAATAAAAATAAAATGCATTTCTTCCTGCCCCCACATTTCAGATCCCTTTTCCCTTGCTCTATTTCCCCCCACAGCCCCTACGATTTTGTAACATAATTTCCCTATTTATTATTGTGCCAACCCACCTTCCCGTATTCTTTCCGCGCTGGGACTGAGTTAGGAAATTTCCGCTGTTAGTCTCTGGGAGCAGGAGGGGGGCTGCAGGGAAGGAGGAAGAAGGGACTTGTTGCTGCGGGTTTGCTTCCTGCTCCCATGAGCTTCTCCCCCGCAACCGATCACCACCCCAGCGTGGCAGGTCCTTCCCAGGGCAGGCTTTGCGGTGTTCATAACCCTTCTGGATGCAGCTTCACTCAACGCCTCCTGAGACCCCAGCACCAGCCAGGCAGCTGCAGGCTGCTTTCTATAAGCAGGGCCTCCTAGAAGCCTCCAGAGTGAAGTCCCCACCTCCTCCCTGCATCCCCCTGCCTTAGGAGTAGGAGCTGCTACCACCAGGATATCTTAAAATTCTCTTAGCACTTTAACCCCTTACTGACCTGGAGAATGGCTTTATACATAGTTAATAATTCCTTATATAAGTTCTCCCTTCCAATCTCTGGTGGAGTTTCTGTCTCTTGAAACAACTCAGTATATTGTCTATTGTCTGTTCCCTGCCATCACCCCCCCCCCCAGCTCCCATTCCCCACTATAATGGCAGCTTCATAAAGGCAGGGATTTTGTCTTTTTGCTCACTGAGCTATTCCAAGCACCTAATAAAGTGGCTGGCACTTTGTAAGTGCTCAATAAATATTAAAGGACTGCATGAATAGGTCGGCGGGTGGATGGGCAGATGGTTGTTAGTTTATGATTTTATTTGAATTATTTGTTTGACAGCATCTTCTATTTAGATTTTTGTTAGGTCTGAGCCAAGATTAACTGTTAAATGAGATTTAAATAAGTTAGAGTGCCATGTTCTTTTTGGAGATAGAAACAGTCCCCAAAACTTGAATATTTCCACCTAAGGTTCATCTGGTGATGTGTCGGGGAGCCCCCTGGATGGGGAGACACAAAAGCAGAAGGCTGCTAACAACAGGGACAGCAGAATACTACTGTGGTCAGCAGTCAGCTCGGGACATCAATATATTTAACAAAATATGCTTGAGGCAAACATTGGAAACTAGTGTTGTACAGTCTGTGAGAAATAAGCCCAGCAACTCAGTCAAAGGAGGGATGTGAGCACAGTGCAGCCAGGCTTTAATCACCGCTCTTGCAACACACTCAGGGCAGTTACAGCACACAATTTATTTTCCAGCTGCAAGTCCCTCCCCTGGTTCCTCATTGGCTGAGTACTGCAGAGGTTACGGCTTTGCGTGGACTTCGACTATGCCCATGTGAGGCAAAAAAGTAATCTGTCAGTCCCTCCTCCCTTTGTTCTTTGGCACATGCTCATTAAAAAGCCCACAAAAATAAGCCCTCCAAACGGAGAGGAGGGGTAAGAAGAACCCGGAAGTGAGGTGTCTAAGGCCTTGGGACTCCATTATGAGGGTGGGGGTGGGGGGGTTCAAACATATTTCCAATAGGTTGCAGATCTACTGTTAACTAGATAGCACAGCTTTTACCTGGCATTTTTGAAAATGAATCATTTCCCTTGCTTCTCACAGAGTCAGGGCAAGATCGCTGTTAGGAGCCTCAGGAACAGAGAACAATCTGTCCAGCTAGAAACACCAAGACCTCATGAAGTCATGGCGGCAATTGGTCTAATCAACAGAATTAATGCAGTGATTTTCCATGGGATCAGAGAACGTGTGAGTCATTAGGGTCCAAAAGGTATCTTGAAGGGACACTCTGAAAGTCATTGTTTATTGAAATTAATTTTTCACTAGTTTTTTACTTCATCAAACACTATTTAGATAGAGTCAGTTTTGGTTTGGACTTCCAAAAATACTTTTTGAGATTTTATTATCAACTTTTACAGTGCTGTGTAAACACTGTGACAGGCCACAGGGACAATTTAGTCTGAAACTACACTACTTATCAGCAGCACAGATCACGAGTTATTTCTTTAAGTTTTGGCCTCCCAGGGAAAAAAGTGGGATTATTGAATTTTGGTCAGTGTTTTTATTTGGTGGTGGGGGGGGAGGGGATGGTGAAGTTTTAACATATAGTGAGATTGCATAGATATATGTTTGATGCAGTGTCTTTTATTCTTGGTGTTATTATGTCTATTCAATGCTTTAAAAAAATCTGGCCCACTGGATCTTTGCATGGGATAGGTATATTTTTATGGAGTGACTTAAATAGCCATGCCATGAAGTCCTGGTGCTTCCCACCAGTTTATGGGCTCAGGAGAACAAAGTAAGGTCTCTTCCAGGATGAATCTAAAAATGTTTTCTTGGGGCGCCTGGGTGGCTCAGTCGGTTAAGTGTCAGACTTCAGCTCAGGGTATGGTCTCATGGTTCATGGGTTTGAGCCCCACGTCGGGTTCTGTGCTGATAGCTCAGAGCCTGGAGCCTGCTTCAGATTCTATGTCTCCCTCTCTCTGCCCCTCCCCCACTCACGCTCTGTGTGTGTGTCTCTTTCTCTCTTTCAAAAATAAATAAAACATTAAAAAAATTTTAAAAAAGTTTTCCTTTAGCAGTTCTACAGATGGATCTATCAGCAGGCTATAAACTAAAGGCAGAAATCGAGAAGGATCTCTGGAATTGTTTTGTAGTGCTGTGAATAATATTTCACAAAATCCCTAAGAACTCGGCAGTAACTTGCAACTCTATGAGTGCTTTTGAAGGTCTTTTTTTTGATTGTTTGTGTTCTTTCTTTCTTTTTTATTAATAAGGGTAAGCCAGGATTATTTTTTTATGTGTCTTCTTCTGACAAGGGGGCATGAGCTCAGATCAATTTACCTGTTGGAGTTTCTGCAATGTTTATTAGCCAGTGGGGAACAATTTAGGCCACTTAATATTCATCGTGGCATGATTTTGGCTAAACTTGTCTTTTAGGAAAAAGAAATTTAAATTTATCTGAACTCAGGATCATAGGAGCAATATAAACTATACTGAATCAGAAAGAAATTTGACATTTTTAAAAACACTCTTCCAGGGCTCCTGGGTTCAGTTGGTTAAGTGTCCGACTTTGGCTCAAGTTATGATCTTGTGGTTCACGGATTTGAACCCCGTGTCTGTGCTGACAACTCAGAGCCTAGAGCCTGCTTCATGGATTTTGTTTCCCTCTCTCTCTGCCCCTCCTCCATTTGTATTCTGTCTCTCTCTCAAAAATAAATAAAACATTAAAACATTTTTAAAAAACAACGCTCCAAGTGAAATGGGTACCCCTATTGCTTGAAATGGAGAGGGCTGGTCTCCAGTAGGCATTAATAAAGAAAAAGTTCTTAGTAACAAAGGCAGGGACAGTATTTGTGCATAGGAGGGCTTTAATTCTTCTGGGACAAAACTCCCGACTCATTTAATTATGAAGGAGATTGATAGGAATCAGCCTGAGGAAATTGAATCAATGTCATTTGGAGACGCAGGAAGGGACCAAGAGGCACCGTGTCTCTGGGCTGACCCTCATCATGGGCTTGGCAGATGGGTAATAAAAAGTCGGTCCAATCTGATATAAAAACCGCAGACTCTTGTCCAATTAAAAGTTCCTCTCTCCCCAGGCTTTGCCATCTTGCAGAGCCGGCACGTCTGTCGGGCACCTTCTCTCTTTCTTCTTTCCCTTCCTCCCTATTCACTGGCTGCTGGCTTTGGGTCTCCGTGAGGTTGGAACAGGGAGAGGGTCTTTCGTCTGGCGTTGGTGCCTTTGGGTGGAAGTCCAAGATTAACTGTCTTGTCAGGTGGTTTTGTGGATTTGATTTGAGGTTCGCCACCTACAGCTCCGTGGAGAGGAGAATGGCCCCTCTGGCTGGCCGCCCCGGCTGGGCTCTCGCGTTTGGTGGTCCCGGATCCAGCCTCTTTCTGCCAATGACACCTGGCTTCGGGCAGTAAACTGTTGGTCAGATTTCTTTGGGAGCCCCATTGGGGCCTGCCCACAGAAGTCACGCCCCTGTAGTCTGCTGTAGGTTAAATTTCTCTCCTTGGAGAGCCATACTTCGTAGGCTTCTTTTCAGTCCTTCTAAGCACAGCCTGCGTTACTGTTTGTGATGCCAGTTAACAATGGATTGTGTGTCAGCACCGGACCCACCCTTTAATGCCCTGCTTTGTCTTGTTGGAGCTGGGACCCTGCAAATTTTTCTCCTTTGCTGGCGGCCACGATGTGAAGCTTATCGGAGAGAGACACTGCCGTGGGAGGGGGACTTCTCGTCCTGATTCCTGTGTTCTTCTTCTCTTGCTCCTGTGATGCATAATGGCCAGTAGTGTGTAGTGACCACTGCCATGAGGACAACCAGGGCCGCTTGTGCCTAGTGAATTCTAGAGTCACCCCTGTGGGCATCTTAAGTGAGCTCTATTGGCACCTAGCCGGCAGCTTCCTAGCTATTCTTCTCCAACAAGGAGTTTCCCCCCGGGGGGTTTTGGTGATGCTCAAGTGGGCAGATTTCCACTGGCCAGCCCTGGCCTGTGTCACGTCGGTGAACGTCTCTGCCATCTAGTGGGGCAAGCCACACCTTCTCCAGTGGAGTCTGAATCTCTTTCAGGTTTATTCTCTCCTTGGGGGCCCTGCCTCAGAGCAGAGCGTTACCTGTAGGTAACACCCGTCTCCTATGTCAGCTCTTGCTTCATTCTTCACATTCTCTTTATCACTGTCACAATAACCTCCCATTATTACTTAATGAGCTCTCTGTTCAAATCACTCTGTGGCTTCTGTCTCCTGACCAGACCCTGACCAATACATTTGTCTTTTTCCTCCCGATTTTTAGGAATTTTTTGTATACTCTGAATCTTAATGCTATGTTATATATTTGTTAGGTATCTTTCCCCAGACTCTCATTTATATACAAAGTACATGTATGTATAATTTAATTTAACTAAAAATTAAAAAAATTTTTTTAAATTTATTTTTGAGAGACAGAGAGAGACGGCACGAGCAGGGGAGGGTCACAGAGAGGGAGATACAGAATCTGAAACAGGCTCTAGGTTCTGAGCTAGCTGTCAGCACAGAGCCCGATGCAGAGCTTGAACCCACAAACCGTGAGATCATGACCTGAGCCGAAGTCAGATGCTCAACTGACTGAGCCACCCAGGCGCCCCATAATTTAATTTTTAATTATAAAGACAACACTTGAGTATCTTTTCACTCTAAGTCAAGAAGTACAACATTATAAGCACCCGCGCCCTGAAATTCCTCAGCATACCCCCTTCCCATTCACAATTCCATTTCCATCTCCCTCCATCCCACTCCAGATAACTACTACCTGTATTTATTTATTTAAAAGTTTATTTATTTATTTATTTTGAAAGAGTATGCACACGAGTGTGTATGTGATGCACATGTGCAGGTGGGGGGGGGAGAGAGAAAGAGAAAGAGAGAGAGAGAGAGAGAGAGAGAGAGAGAGAGAGAGAGAGAGAGAGTCCCAAGCAGGCTCCATGCTCAGAGCAGAACCTGACATAGGGCTGGATCTCATGAACTGTGAGATCATGACCTGAGCCGAAGTCAAGAGTCAGATGCCTAACTGACTGAGCTATCCAGATGTCCCTGGCCTGGCTTTTATAATGATAATATTCTTGCTTTCTTCTGTAGCTTTAGTACATATGTTTGCATCCTCAAACAATATCATTATGTCTATTTTTTAATCCTCTATGAACACAGTCTTACTGGCTGTGCTCTTTTGCAACTTACATTGGTGAGATTCATGGGTGTCATTGTGTATAGCTCTAACTAATTTGTTACATTGCTGTATAGTATTTCATTGTGTGAATAGATGACATAGTATCCATTTTACTGGTGGTGGATGAAAAATCTGCACTCAGATCTCCTTTGCAAACACTCCAGTAACCAGAGCCATTTGGTAAGCAGCCAAATGGTATTTGCTAGTAGAAAAATAATAGCCTCTATCTGTAAAATGCATTTCAATCTGCCTAGATGGTTTATTGTAAATGAACTCAGGATTTGTGGATTTATGGGGGCATAATTTGGTGGAAAATATTACACACACTGTGTAATTAATGGGTCATGAAAAGAGGATGGTCCATAACCAATATGGCTTCCTCACGTAAGTGATAGCATGTGTAATTGCTTAATTGCTTAAGCCTTACATGTGAAATCCAAATCACAATGTGCGCCATGTAGGAGAGGAAGAATTTATGGGGAGTTATGTGGATGGTCTCAGACTTTCCAAGGAGGCAATGTTTTGCCAATGACTTTTTCAATTGCTGTAGACTTTGAAATAGTAGTGTTTGGTCCTGAGCATGCTCTATGGTGCATGTCAATCTGATTTATAAATCGGGAGATATAAGGTGGATAACATCAGCAAATAAATGCACTTTAAGGCCGTGGAGCTTGGGAGAATAATCTGGGCTGAGGGCATGGATAGGAAAGAGATCTCGGACCATCAGGATAGCCTCCTACCTGATCTCCTGGGGCTCAGGGCTCTTGACCTCTCCCCAACTCCTTCTCCACTGCCTGACGTCACCCTTTGGAACTTGGCAGTAGTTTGCCTGCACTCTCAGGATAAATACAAAATCCTTAGCCTGCAAACAGGCTCCTGGCGACTTCTTGGGCTTACCCCTGGCACGTGCCCCTTGGGTGGCAGTGTCCCTGCTGGCCTGGGCTCTTTCAGCTGCCAGAGAACCTCTCTCTGGTGCTGCCTCTGCCTGCAGGGTCCTTCCCCTGGGACATTCTCTATGTGGCTGGCATCTCTCATGTTTCAAGTCTCAGTTCCAATGTCATGCTCCCGAAACTTGCCCTTGATAGGCAGCCTAAAATAGCTCCCTTCTCAGTCCTAGTCTTCTATCGTCACGCCCCTTTCACACGAGGCTAGCTGAAATGGTTGTGGCTTTTTAATTGATTTTTTTTTATTGTGGTGAAATCTACATAACAAAATTTACCATTGTCACCGCTTTTAAGTTCCAGTTCATTGGCGTTGTACATTCACAATGTTAAATAACCTGACACCGCTATTTCCAGAACTTTTTTTTAATCCTCCCAGCAGAAACTCTGCACCCAATAAACAACAGCTCCTCATTCTCTCCTCTTCCCAGGTCTCTGGAACCTCTATCGTACTTTTTGATTTTAGGATTTTGCCCCTTCTAGGTTCCTCCTGTATGTGGAATCATACAATACTTGTCCGGGCTCACAAGATTCATCTGTGTTGTAGCAGGCGTCAGAATTTCCTCCCTTTCAAAGCATGAATCATATTCCTCTGTACGGATAGACCACATTCTGTTTATCCAGTCACCTGTTGATGGGCACTTGGGTTCTTTCTGCCTTTCGGTTGTCACAAATCCTGCTGCTATGAGGGGTACAAGTGTCTGTTTGGGTCCTTGTTTCCCATTGTCTTGGGTATCTACTTAGGAGTGCAATTGATGGTTTATTAGGGTTTATTTCTTCACTTGTTTATTTACTGTCTCCCTTTCACTAGCACACAGACCCTCCCCCACCCCACCCCCCATGCCGGAACAGTGCCAGACCCACAGGGGGACCGCAATACATATTTTCAAAAGGAACACATTTCTCAGGTAAAGAGAATCGTAATCATCACCCACTTCATGGGGCAGTTAGGAGGATGAAATGCAGCCACTCATGTCCTCGCGCAGGGCCCCAGCACCTTGTCACAGATCAGTGTTGGGTGGGTGTAAATGAACGCTTGACAGCTCAAGTTCCTGACCTTCATAACTGCTGTCTTGGCTCCTATTTATCTTTCTGGGGCCAGCAAGGATTTTTTTCTTTTTGACGTTTATCAGTTACCCAATAACACGAAGGCATTAAATATCAAGATGATCAAGATCCTGCACCTGTCCTCAAACGGTTTATAATCTAATAAACGTCTGAACATAGCCTTAGAAGCGGACACTAGAGGAAACAGTTCGTGGAGTGCATCAGCTTGTGTTTTCAATGGACTCAAATTAGTTTTGTAATTGACAATGTGTCTTGGGAGTCCAATTCAAAATGGGCGAAAAGAAACCGAGGATGAAAAGTCTCCCCTGTGTTTAACGCATCAGCTTATGTGACGATCCAAGCAGGACCGAAGTTCTGGACTGGAAGTTGTCACCGTCCTTCAGCTTTGCTCTCTTTTCTTTTCACCTGTTGTGTGTCAGGGGGAGGAAGCTGCTTAAACTTTTGCCAACCTATATTCCCATTTCAAGCTTCTTGGAATTGTAATATGTGAATCTCAGGGGGCAAATGGAGAGAGGAAGGAAAAGGAAGCAGGAGCTTTTAGTAATGGATTTGAAACAAGTATCAAACCACCAGCAAGCTCTTGCTTATTAAGTGCACACTATGTGCTTCTTGTAGTGCAGTGAGAATAGGGGTGGGGGCAGCAGGGACTTAATTTACTGTCACTTTGTCCTCACAGAGGTTATGATCTCCCGGCTGAGAACCCCCCCCACACGACAGAGATGGAAGTGAGTGCTGAGAGATAAGGGGGTTCTGGACCAACTTAGACTGTCAAGATGGACGGCTCATTGACATAATGAGCTCGCCCCTCATTTTAGAGGGGAGAAACTGAGGTTCAGAGAGGGTAAGTGATTTGCCTAAGGCCACTCAGCTAGATGTTAAAGGGAAGACTTAAAACTCGGGTCCCCCCACTTCTCTATCACAGTGTTTTTTTTTCTGTTGAACCACAGATGACTCTGTTAATCGAACAGCCTAGCTTGGCTGTGTCCAAGTTCTGTACCATGCACCATATATGGAACTCTAAAATTTCAATGTAGCCACATTAAAAAAAATACAAAGAAAACAGGTAAATTTTCATAATATTTTATTTAACCCAAATGTACTTGAAAACTTATCGTTTCATTGCATAAACATTATACAATTATTAAATATGATACTTTATAATCTTCTCATTGAATAAGTCTGAGAGATCTATGTGTGCTTTATGCTTTAGCACATCTTTATTTGGACTAGCCCCGTGCCAAGTGTATTACAGTCATGTTGGCTAGTGGCTGTCGTGTTGGCCAGGGTTAGCTAGCTATATGAATTTGTTGATTAATGTGTGACATTTTCAGGAGAAATATTGAAGAATGTGAAAGGTGTTTTGTAGACCTCACAGTATATACATGAAAGAGTCTTAAAGTTGACAGCGTGGGGTTTGGATCTTGATTTAACCTTTTATTTAAAAAAAAACCTTTTTAAATGTTTTTTATTTATTTTTGAGAGACAGAGCGAGCAGGGAAGGGTCTGAGAGAGAGGGAGACACAGAATCTGAAGCACAGACCCCAACACAGGACTTGAACCCACAGACGGTGAGATCATGACCTGAGCCGAAGTCAGCTGCTTAACCAACTGAGCCACCCAGGCACCCCTTGATTTAACCTTTTAGTAGCGGTATAGATTCTTGGCAGATCACTGACCCTCCTTGATCTCCCTTTCCCTCATTGGTTTATTATTATTTTTTTATTAAAATTTTTTTTATATCTTTTATTTTATTTTGAGAGACAGAGACAGAGAGTGAGTGGGGGAGGGGTAGAGAGAGAGGGAAACACAGAATCGGAAGCAGGCTCCAGGCTCTGAGCTGTCAGCACAGATCCCAACGCGGGGCTGGAACCCACTAACCGTGAGATCATGACCTGAGCCGAAGTCGGAGGCTTAATTGACTGAGCCCCCCAGGTGCCCCTGGCTGTGCAAATTCTTTTCAACTACAGCTAATGAAGAGCCAAACTAATGCCATGACAGGCTTCAAATAAGCCTCAGAAACTAGAAGGCCTAAGTTACTGTTTTCCCAGGAGTGCCTCAGCAGCAGCGGAAAGAAAAGACGACCCACACCCACCCATTGCCCGAGCGAGCACCACCCCCACCCAGCCCGGGCCAATCATAAGACGCCAGACAGGTACCTGACATTCCCGCTACTTTTTAGGCCCGCTTAGTTTTAAACTAGCCAGTCACCCTGCGCCGCATCGACCTCTGCCAGATGCGCCGTCCTATCATATTGTAACCCCTGCCCCTCACGCCACCCTTCACCCCATCCCTCGCCCCTACTGTAATAAAAATCCTGCTTGACCGATATTTGGGGCTCTCAGCACGGATCCACTGCGTTGGTGAGGTCTGAGAGACCCAGCCCGAATAAACGCCCTTTGCTTTTGCATACGTGACTTGGACTCCCTGGTGGTAGTGCATCTATGTTACCACTTGTTCTAATCAGCATGATCTGGAAATAACCGGCTGTTGTAAACTGCCTGCAGGAGCTGAAGTCTGCTTTTGCCTGTGTTGAGTATCCCTGCTGAAATAACAGGATAAATAACTTGATGTGACTCCAGAAGAAAAGTCAGCTGAGGATTTGTTTCTCATGGAGACTTGGAAATGTTTTATCATGAAAGATTTCAAACATACACAACAGGAGAGAGAGACAATGGTAAGAGAACTGCATGTGCCCGCTACCCAGCTTCAAGAATCACCAATATTTTGCTAACTTTTTTATTTATCTTCTTCCTTCTACTTAACCACCCCCCCACAACTGGAGTATTTTAAAGCAAACCCAAAGCCTCATTTCCTCATGAACATGTCTATAATTGGAATAAAAAGGCTTTTGAGCGACCTCGTGTTTCTCTTCCTTTAGATCTGCTCACATAGGAAGCAGTGACACGGACCTCAGGCAGCCCAGTGACATCGAAGGGGCCCAGGAGGGGCACATTCCTTCCAGTCGGTGCAATTTGTTTTGCCTCCAACCCAGGGCACTCCTGTGCTGAAGCTCCTCTGGGCTCAAGATTTCTACTTTTCTCAAACGCTGAAAATATCTGGCTTCCTCTAGCTAGAGACATCTGGGGAGTGTGGCTTCTGAAAGTATTTTTGGCATGGAAATGTCACCCGAGTTGCTGGAAGTGATTTGGAAATGTTAAGGTGTTGAAAATATCTGACTCACGTGATGGCTGAGGCCGGGTGGGGAGCGGTTAATGATTACACAGGCCCGGCGTTTCCCATTAGGGTTCTTGCTCCCTATGCGCTTCCTGTTCACAGCTCTTTAAACAAGTTTTCTTTTTGTGCCTGTGGGGGGCGGGGTGCGCCTGGGTGGCTCAGTAAGTTAAGCGTCTGACTTTAGCTCAGGTCATGATCTCACGGTTCATGGGTTCGAGCCCCATGTCAGGCTCTGTGCTTTGGCTTCTGTGTCTCCCTCCCTTTCTGTTCCTCCCCTGCTCACGCTGTCTCTCTCTCTCTAAAATAAATAAAAACATTAAAAAAAAGTTTTTTGTGTGTGCTTATTTTTGAGAGAGAGAACAAGCAGCGTGGGGCAGGGGGAGGGAGACGCAGAACCCAAGTCAGGCTCCAAGCTGTCGGCACAGAGCCCAGTGTAGGGTTGAACTCATGAACCACAAGATCGTGATCTCAGCCGAAGCTGGTCGCTCAACCACTGAACCACCCAGGCAGCCCTCCCAGTTTGTAGCTCTTAATGCTTTAGGCGGGTTTTGCAAGGCCTCCCATCATCAGATGGTGACCGATATCCACCCCCACTCAACTATTTTTTGAGCACCGACCCTCCCCCCCAAAGGCATCTTGCTGATTGGTATCTGGAGTGACTTGTCCCCTTATTCTAAAATATGCTGATTGCACCTTGTGAAGGTACTTATTATAGGAATTTATTCTTTTGTGATTATAGGAGCAAAGATTGCATTTACTGAAAAGCCTGTTTTACTTCCCCTCAAGAAAACAGGCTATTGACCCCTGCTAACCAAGAACTGACCTTTGCCTTTGCTATGCTAAAAACATTGTCTTGTATTTAAATGCTAATGATACCTTCTTTCCCCATATGATCAGCATCTAAGTCACCTGCATCAGTCACTATTGATAAAGATTATGCATGAGTCTTCTACCAATCTAGGTTCTGGGAAATTTTTACATGCCAAAGAAATCTGTCATCAGAAATCATTATCTAAGGCAAATGCCACTTCTGTGCTGGCCCCATACATTTTTTTTCCATAAATAAAGCTGACTCTCTGCTCAAAGCAGAGATGCCTGCCTGGTGATCAGAAAGAAACTCATTCCCTCTGCGTTTCACCTACATCATCCACCCTTCAGGGAGCCCTGGACTTGCTGGAGCTGGACTCCGGCAGGTGAGCGGTTTGGATATGGCTCAGGGGCAGCGTGGCCGAGCGGAACGTCCTCTGGACCAGGACCCAGGGACTCTTCTTGTACTGACTCTGGCATTTACCACTTGGGCTCTCAGTTGCCCCATGTAGGAAAATGGAGCCTATGATGCTGTCTCATTTGATCTGATGAGCAAGGGGATATGAGAATGCTTCATAATCTTTGAAACATTAAAAACATTTTTTTAAATGTTTGTTTTTTTGAGAGAGACTCAGCATGAGCAGGGAGAGGCAGACACAATGTGAAGCAGGCTCCAGGCTCTGAGCTGTCAGTACAGAGCCTGACATGGGGCTCGACTCAAGAACCACAAGATCATGACCTGAGCCGAGGTTGGGTGCTTAACTGGCTGAGCCACCCAGGTGCCCCTAAAGTGTTGGGTGCATGTGACCATCCTGATCTCTGCCTGCCTCCTCCCTGTGTTGGGATGATCTTGTGAAGAAGTGCTTTGTGCTAAGACTCAGTACATACATAAGCAAATGTGAGGCTGTTACTGCTCTAAGCAGAAAGTGCATAGGTACTCTGCTTTCTGATTTCTTTGAAGTGTGGGACATTTTGCAGTGACACACGACGAAAGAAGCCGCGTCCCCTCTCCAAGTACGAGAGGAGCAGGGGCTAGCATAGAGCCTTTTCCACCAGTCACGGGGAAAGCAAAGCCAAAGGGAGTTAAGTTCCGGGAGGTAATGCAACTCTTAGTATCAGCTGGAAAGCCCTCAAAAATGGTCCTTCAGCTTCTCCGGTTACAGACGGGACACTGAGCGAGGCCCAGAGAAAGGAAAAGAATCGCCCAAGGGCACATAGCGAGCCTGCCGCTTCAAGCCTGGGTGTGTCTGTCTCCAAGATCTGGACAATTCCCATAGGCGTTCCCAACCGGGGACAGTCACGTCCCCCCCACCCCCCTTGCCGGACACCCAGTCTGACGGCACCAGGGAGCTTGGAACGGGAGCCTCTGGGGGGAAGAAGTTAGGCCACCTGCCTGCGAGCACGAGTACGTGGTGGATGGAGGAGTGATTCATTTCACCCTGAACTCCAGAATCCAGTTCAGAAATCAGAGGCGGGAGTTCTCTCCTGGTGGTGGGAGTGTCGATGACTTTTATTTTCTCCTCTATCATTTTCAGGGTTTTTTAAAATAGTACAACCAGCATCTATCACTGTATAAAAACCCACTCCCTCCAAATCTTATTTTACAAAAAGGAGATTGGAGTGCAGCGACGTGACCAGATTCGTATTGAGGTCCATTGGACAAGGCCAACCAGTGTGCCCCAGGCAGAGGCCCCAGGCTGGAGGGCCCCCCCCCCAGGTCCTCCACCTCTCCGGCGTCACCCTGAAATGTCCTCCTCCCTAAACTTTGCCAAATGGGACTCATTTTTCAGGGTCCAATTCCAATTCTGCCAGTTCTGGGAAGGTGTTTTAAAGCCCACCTTCCCCCACTGGGACGAACATCTATCTTCCTCCTCTGACCATCTAGCTCCTTCCTCTGATTGCGTGACACTTTCTTTGGATCTGTTTTGTCATCCGTACCTGCCTTGTCCTGGAGTCTTATATCCAGGTCTGTCTCTCCTGCTGGGCTGAAGCCTCGAGGGCGGGGCCTGAACATCAATTATCTTTGTGCTTCCAGGGATATTCTCAGCCCGGCACCTGGGGGCCTCATGAACGTTTGTTGAACTTCAGTGGATTGAAAATATAGACCCCTGAAGGGGGGAACGTGGTGACCTTGGCCCCACTGTCCTTTGGGGTCTGGTAATTCTGTGTGTGTGTGGGGGAGGGAGCTGTGGTTTAGTAGCATCCTTGACCTCTACCTACTAGATGCCAGCAGACACCCCAAAGTTTGGACATTGACAAATGCCCCCTGTGAGGGGTGGGGGAGGTGGTGGCAAAATTCCTCCTGGTGAGAACCCCTGGAATATGGTTTCTAAAGGGTTTTTCATAAACAGTCCCTTGGAGTAGGAATTCCCATTTAGCAGACGAGAAAGGCAAGGCCCACGGGGAGTTTGGACTTGGAGTGGAGTCTTGCACATAATTAATTCTCCGTTCCAAGTCCGGTGCCGATCTCACTACCCCGAGACCCCTCAGGACCCCAGCAAGGTCTCTGCTTCTGCGCATGAGTGTACCCGCTCCACTCTCACCCCCCTTCCTGGGTTCCACCCTGTCCCCTTCCCCCCTGCCCCGCCGGGTGGCCTTCGCCAGGCTGTGACCCACTGGTTGACCCTACAGGGCCATCCAGACTAGGCCTGAGGCTGTGCCTGAATGTTCTCTCTCGTTTTCTCCAGCACCTTGGCCTCCTCCCCGTGCTTAAACACGCTGATGGTGACCTGGCCCGTCTCAGAGCCATACTTGTTCTTGACGAAGACGCCGTAGCGCCCACTGTCCTCACTGTTGACTTTTTCAATGGTGATGGTGACCTCGGACCCCTTCACCTCCATGTGGTAGCGGTCAAGGAAGGTGACAGGCTGGTCATTCTTCAGCCAGGAGATTTCAGGGGTGGGGTCTCCCGAGATGACACAGGTCAGGCACAGCGTCTGTTGGAAAGGACAGGAAGGGAACACTCCGTCTGGCCTCCTTATAACACTTGACATTCACCTTTGCTGCCCCACCCCCGCCAGAGCCCCAGTACCAGGGACTCCTCGTGATACATTTATTACGTGTGTTCTCGTGTAACCCACCAAGGGTAACACTGAAGGGAGAGACATTGTATTTTCATTCCACATCCTCCACTCCTCAAGTTTTCTACAGGAATATTCACTTGTCAGGGTTTCGGACCATTATTACCCTAGCAAATATCTGCCCCAGATTGGCCTGAATTTTGCTTTATTGCTTTTTGTCACACATATGCCATTAGGATTTTACCACGCAAATAAGACTATTGTGATTTCATACAAAGATTTATGAATTGGGTTTAAAAATTATTTTTGTTTTTAAATATTTATTTATTTTTATAAAATTTTTTTTAGTGTTTATTTATTTTTGAGAGACAGAGAGACAGAGAGTGAGCAAGGGAAGGGCAGAGAGAGAAGGAGACACAGACTCTGTGATGCAGGCTCCAGGCTGTGAACTGTCAGCACAGAGCCCGATGCGGGGCTTGAACTCACAAACCGCGAGATCATGACCTGAGCTGAAGTTGGCCACTTAACCGACTGAGTCACCCAGTCACCCCAATATTTATTTATTTTGAGAGAGAGAGAGAGAGAGAGAGAGAGAGAGAATCAATGTGGGGCTCGATCTCTCAACTTCGAGACAATGACCTAAGCCAAAATCAAGACTCGGACACTCACCCAGACGCCCCTGAAAATCCTGAACAAGCCCTGACGCAGAGTGCTCAGCTTAACAGTCAGACACGCAGTCGGGAGCAGGGCACCAGCAGACTCCGGATCTCAGCTCTGCCCCTTCAGGCTGGGTAACCTTAGGAAAGTCCCTTAACCTCTCTGGGCTTTGGTTTCCTCAGCTACAAAGAGTGACTAGTAAGAAGCCCCTGTTTCAGTGGTGGCCTTGATGGTGAAACCGACTCAAGTATGTGCACATACGGAACAGTGCCTGGCACACGGTAAGCACCATGCAAACATTAACGCTCATTTTCTACAACACCAGATCTGGGCAATTTCGGTTCTAGAGAGGTTTTTAGGGATCATGTGGTCGAACTCCTGGGGATACGGGAGTTCACTGACAGAAGGTTGTGATGCCCAGGGCCAGCTAGAGAGGGGCGGTGAGCACCCCCATGGACTTGACACTAGGCTCAGTGTCTCTCCCTTATACTACACATGCCAAGGCACTGTGGTCACTCGGCCAGACTCGAGTGGATCTGGCTCCTTCAGCTCTTGAATCCATGTTGCTACCTTGTGTCATGATCTTTAATGGATGTGAGAGGGAGCAGGTGTGGGACTGCGGGCCGGGGGGGGTCCGGGGGGGGGGGTCGGTCGGTACCTTATCTTCCATGATGGTGGCGACATCTGGCAGGCCCCTCACCACTTTGGCACGATCTGGAAGGGAAAAAAGTGAGGGCTGGTGTGGATGTTTTCCTGCCGGCTGCTTCCGAGAATCAGGTTCCATAGAGTGGGGGGTTTATTTTTAAGCAATGTTTCTTTTTTCTATTTTCATCTTTTTGGGTAGAAATCTTGAAGTTTATACTACATGTTTCTTTGCCTTCACAAACAACCGGGACACACTGTGCTTCTGTTACTGACTCGAAGTCATCCTTATGATTGGTGGGTGCCTGGAGGGGACATTGAGGTGCCCCTCCTCTCAAGAACTGGGAAGAAGGAACGGGCCGGGGTCCCTAGTGAATGTAATGTGTATGGACTTGGTGGCGGCATCCCTGTGACCAGAGGCTAGATCGTGTCCCTCTGCGGTTGGAGCTGTGTCCTGGATCCGAGGAGGCCCCAGGGTCCCGACAGCCAGAACCAGCTTCAGCTTTAAGGCCGTCCCCTCCCCAACCCTCCCCCGAAAGCCTGCCCAGCCTCCCTCCTGTGTGTCCCTGCCTTTCAGGCCCCAGGCGCTGCACCTGCCCAGTCCACACCCGCATCTCAGGCATCCCTGGACCCCTTAGCCATCTGTCAGTCATTGTGTCGCCACTGCCCATGGCCACACAGACCCCACGGGGAGCTGGGACTTCAGAGCATGGACTCATGGGAAGATGCCCAAGACCCAGACACGAAAGTAACAGAAATACGAGTGGACTTACTCTTCTCAATGATGGCCAAGGCTCTGAAAAACAGAAATGGGAAAAAAAAGCTTGAGTCCCATTTGCTCAAGGACAAGCCTGCCCGGGGTGGGGTGGGGGGCGATGAGGGAAAGGCAGAGCCGGCTGAGGCTCCCAGGAAGCAGTCCTGTACCCAGCTCCTGCCACACCCCGAGGGGCTGATGATTCACCCAAGAAATGTGAGGGCACTCACTTCAGTCTCTGGTGCTCAGCCAAGGCGTCGTCAAAAGCTGCCAGAAGGAAAAAGGGGAGGGGGGGAGCGTCAGAGCCTCAGCCCCTGTGACTGGCAGGTCACAGGGCTTGGCGCTGGCTGTTCCTCCACTGTCTTCGCATCCCTGTGTTCTCTCGGGGCCGAGCCAGGATTGGGTGGGGAGACGGGAGTCCCCTGCCCCCAAAAGACCACGGGATTTTCTAAATATTTCTCTGCAGACAGACGGGTGGACAGCCCACCTTGTCCGGAGAGATCAGTTGAGAGCTGCCGGGTCTCCTGGCCGGCGTTGATCTCCAGGGTGTATTTGCCCTTGTCTGCATCTTTGGGGTCCAGGATGTGGAGCCAGATCTCATCGAGGGTGGTGCCAGCCCTCACCCGATCGCCACTCTCCAGGCGTTTTTCTCTGGATACGAGGGTAAGGAAATGTTGAACACGTCAGTGCTGCCCTGCTCACCAGTGCTGGCTGCCTGTGGGTCCACAGGGACCCCCACCCCAAACTCTTCTCCTGGGGTTTTGTTTCTGGATCTGTGGGCTGACCACCCATCCAGCATTCATTCATTCATTCACTCATTCATTCATCCAGCAAATCTGTGGCATGTCAACTGTGTTTCAGGGCTAAGTCTGTATTTGTGACATGTCCTTCAGGTTGGGACCTTAAGGAAACAGTGACCCCCACATTCTCCACTCCCGGGGATCACTCCCTCACCTCTTCATTTTCTTCAGCTTAAACCCTCCCAGAGTTTCTTTCCACCATCAGCTTTTCCTAATCCTTAAAGACCATATCAACTCCTTCCATTCTTTACTTAAATTTCATTCCTGGAGATGCCCAGTCCATGTCCTCAATGTGGTGTGGCAGAAGTGACACCTCAGGATTCGGTCACAGGGCTCAGTAACTCTGGCTAGGGAATGAGCCCGTGGCTTTGGCTCTCACTCATTCGACAGACTTGACCAAATCACTCTAGCCTTCTCCATAGGACAGGTGCAGTAATGTCTGCTCCACAAGGCTGAGGCATGCAAATGATAAGCAGCAGGGAAAACAGTGCTCTCGAACTGTCTTCGGTCACTTAGCTCCTGGCTGGGTCTCTGTGGATAACTTCCCCATCCTGCCTTCTGGCCCTGGCATGCAGTCTGTAGTCAGCCCCACACATCCCTCTGCCCGCACCTCTCCCCTCAGCCCGTCTACTGAGTTTGCTAAGTGACCCACCCAACCATCTGGTTCTCCCTCATTCTGCGTCCTTCCCTACCCCAGTTTCAAGCTGTTTCTCTAAGACAACGATCCTTCTGTGGCCATGGATGTTCTAGAAAAATGGGTTTACTACCAGGGTTCCCACCTGCCCTGGGGAGCCTCCCTTCTGTACCTTTCATTGCTCTTCCCTGTCTCCGATTCTCTCTGTGGACAGCGTGAGTAGTGGGAGACCCTGTCTCTGCCAACCCCTTGGGCCTGGGCTCTGGGGCAGGTGCCGCCGGTCCACTACCACCCTCGACCTCCCCAGCTGGGCTAGGGCTCCAGGGAAAGGCCAACTTACTTGTGGAACCAGGTGGTTTTCATGTACTGGATGTTGTAGTACTTGACCTTGCTGAAGATCCGGATCCCCTCCTCGGTCCCCTGGACTTTCAGCGGGGTTGCAGAGAGGGCTGGGGAGGCAAAGGAGAAGGTCAAGGACCTTTGGGCAGCACATCTGGGCGCCAGCCAGCTGCCCCCTGCGCTAGGGGTGCGATGGGGGGAAATGCAGCATTGTGAGGGTGTAGGAACTTCTCCCTCAATCTTTGAGGTTGAAAACTAAACCATGCCTGGTAGCCAAGGCTGGCGGGAGGGGCCCTGGAGGCTATTTGGCATTAGAACAGGGCTAAAAACAGGGTGGGGGGCTTGCTTACCACCAATTCTGCCCATCTCAGTGTAGATGGCATCCAGAGCTGGAGGGAGACAGAAAGAATGGTCAGCTGACATAGGGCCCATCTAGGGACAGGCCAGGGGTAGGCACGGCCCTGGAAAAGCCTGGTGGAACTCATCAACAGCTCAGGGCACAGGGAGCTCCACAGGATGTCCCCTCACTGTCTTGGGTCTGGGACACTCACTGATTGATGGGACAGGGGGGCACCATGGATGGAGGACAAATGGGGCAGCCTGACAATTTTCTTGGAGGCTGAGTCAACCAGCCTGATGGTTGACTGAGCCTGGGCCTCAGTGTGGGGTGGAGGAGTGAATTCTGGCTTCAGGTCTTGAAGTGTAGGCTTCTTGCGGTGTAGAGACCATGGACTTCAGTATTTCAGACTAGGCCCCTCGCACCGACCTGCTGTGTCGCCTTGGGGAGGTCACTTAGCCTCTCTGTTGCCCTGAGTAATATGGGGATCCCATAAATTTTACCCCCAGCTCATATATCACACCTTGTGATTCTGTGCGATCCCTGGGTCCTCCTGGCCCGTCTCTCACATCATCAGCTCCTACCTTCACCTGTGAGGTCCAGGATGGTGTCATCCTCCCCTCGACTGTCAGAAACCGTCGCTCTATAAATTCCCTTGTCCTCTTTGGATAGCTGGAAAGAAGGATGAGAGATGCCGATATGGGCATAGGTTCTGGAAGGGTATGAATCAGCCTGGGCTCCAGGCCTGCCCCTAACTCTCTGTGTGATCTCAGGCAAAAAAACCAACAAAACAAAACAAACAAACAAAAAAAACCCCCAAAACACCTCTTCTCCTCTCTGGGCCTCAGTTTACCCATCTGGAATGGGTGATCTCTAAAGCCTCCTTCTACCTCTGGGCTCTTTGATTCCAAGTTCAGGGCTTGTGTGAGCCTGGGAGTAGGGAGAGGGAGGTGGGGGGAACCAAGGGTAGAAGCAGACACCCCACATTTGGACCCATAGGCAGCTGGGCTGAGGGCATGGGGAGCTCTCTTTGCAGGGTTCCCTAAGCTGCCCTGCTCCCTGGGGGCGCGGCTGGAGGGACCCCTCTGCACTGCTCCAGAAGGAAGGCTGCTAACTTTTGCCCGGGACAAGGGGCTCCTTTCTGGCACATGCTCGTCAGCCCTGCGTGAAATCTGAACTAACACCCAGCAAAGCAAGAGCCTGGGCTGTGTTTCCAAAGCAAGGCCCAGGGGTCGGAGGTGACCTCTCATTGCACAGCGGCTCCTTCAGGCCCCGGGAGAACTGTCTGCTTCCCCATTCCTTTAAAGGGTCTCTGCCACTCTGACCATCTCTACATAGCATGTTTTTCTTTTATGGTTTTTTTTTTTTAATTTATTTTTGAGAGACAGAGAGCGACAGCACGAGCAGGGGAGGGTCAGAGAGAGAGGGAGATACAGAATCTGAAGCAGGGTCCAGGCTCTGAGCTGTCAGCACAGAGCCCGATGCAGGGCTCGAACCCACGAACCATGAGATCACGGCCTGAGTCGAAGCTGGACGCTCAACCAACTGAGTCACTAGGCGCCCCTAGTATGTTTTGAGGCAGAATCCAAGGCAGAGACAACCCTTCCCTGAGAACTGGAGGGCCGAACCCCAATAGTCCTCTCCCACACAGTCCCCTCCTCCCCCAGTGGAGGCTCCAAAGTCCCAGCCAAACCAGGGGGAAGGGTGATTGTGTCTTTGCACTTAACCCCTCTGAGCCTCCATTTACTCATCTGTAAAATGGTGGCACAGCCCTTGCCCTGGCCATGCGCTGTAGTTCCTGTGAGGATCAAGGGAGCCAGAAAGTTCTTTGACAGTGGGCTGGGTTATTAGAACAGGTCTCAGGAGTTATGAAGCCCTGACCTGATGCCAGGCTCTGTGCCAGGAGCTTGCACTGTGGCGACAAAGGCCAGTGTGGCATCATCCTGGCCAGGATTTGGGGGAAGATCTGACGTCCTTATTTCCTTCCTAGGCAGCAAACTCACATTTGCCCCGGCCCTCCGTAGCACCCAGTGAAGCCACAGAAACCAACCGCAGGGCAGAAAGGCATGGAACGTTTGAGAACAGGCCTTGTGTCTCTATCCTAACCTGGCCAACCCCTCTGAAGGCCACGGGGCCAGAGAGCTGAGCTTCAGCCCTGCTCTGCCCAGACCCGCCTCACACCACGGTCGCCTTCTGGTCCTGACTCCTTCACTCTTGGTTGGGGCAGGAACACATTGTTGGGAGAGCATCCCTGCTGACCCATTCATGTTGGAGATGAAAACCAAGCTCAGAGGATAATGACGAGCCCAAGGTCACACAGTTCGTGGCGGGGCCAGAAATGGAATCCAACACAAAAGGAAATATCAGTTTTACTGTTCCTGACTTTATTTAAAATGTTTCTATTTTCTCCTCCATGGCGTTTTTTCCCCCTTGCATTAATTTTGGTTTAAAAAATACTGCATGAAACGTTATTTATCTTGATTACTGAGTTTTTAGTGGCCCCTTAAATTCTATGCTCGAAGTGGCACCTCATCCTGGTGCCAACCCTGCTCCTGACTCTGTGTCCAGTGCTCCCGACTCTGCACTCAGTGCATCTGACTCCACGCCCAGTGCTCCCGGTGCTGCAGGCAGGTGTGAGACCTGCAGCTGCACCCACCTCTTCGATGCACAGGACTCCCACTCCAGTCTGTGGGTCGTACTGACCGGCCGCTGTCTCTTTCTTCTGGAAGAACCACTGGAAGCAGGTTTCCTTCTTGGTGTTGGTTGCCTGCGGGGGGTGGGGGGTGGGGGTGAGGATGAAGAGACTCTCAGGCTTCTTTTTAAGTAAAAACTCAACTCATCAGCTCTCTCTGTCTCTTTATACACTTACCTCCCCCTCACCCCCACACTCACTCTTAGCTAATTCCCTCCTCCATCTCAGCTACTCCCCCTCACACCGCCTCTCTTCTGCTGGTTCTGCGTTCTGGATTTTCACTAACGGTGTGCCGTCCACCCCTTGATCTCTTCGCTACTCTGTTTTTCCTTGTAAGCGCCTGTGCGTCTTACAGATGCCAGGTGGATGTCCCCTCCCCCAGGAAGCCTCCCTTGAAGGACCCCAGAGTGCCCCCATCGGGATTAACCATGTCTGGCACATGCCTGGGTCACAGCTGGAGGCATGCTGTTTTCCAAGGACCCTGCCTCAGACCCACGGGCCCCTAGAGGCCGAAGGAGACCACTTCCTCAGCTCAGTATACTCAGCGCCAGGCAGAATGCCTGGTGCGTAGCAGGTGCTTTGAGTTTGCTGAATGGATACACTTCTGGGCCAGCATTCTCCCTTACCCTTCCTGCCCTTCCCCAGGCATCTAAAGAGGGTGCAGGGTGCTGAGGAGCATCGGCTTTGGAGTCAGACTGGGTTAAATCCACACTCTTGCCTTTATCTCCTCCCCCGTGGTCTTGAGCTAGTTCTCACTTGTTCTCAGATCCGTGCCCATCTCACAGGCGACTGCGGCAGATGACCGCAGAGCACAGTGTCTGACAGAGCTACTAACAAACGTTAGGAAATCCCGCTCAAAATAGAGACTCCCTCACTCGCTCCCAGACCCCTTCCTGGAACAGCTTGACCTAGCTGAAGCCTGTCCCGACCCCCACTCATTTGGCTCCTCGGGCTCTTCCAGAAGATAGTTTTATTTTCCAGTTAAATGTGCTCTCCCTGGGGCTACTTCCCCGTGGGATCAGCCAAGCACAGGAATTTGGGAAAGTGGGCAAGGACAGCCACCGGGCGGGGGAGAAGTCACATGCTCCCCGCACTGGGGCGGGGGGCAGGGCTGGAGGCAGGGGCGGGGATTTGCCTTGCATGTCAGCAGCACTTGGCAGTCCTCCGTGACCTTCCACTGCAAGGGCTCCTCGAAATAGGGACCTGGGAGCGCAAAACAAACACGCCCACCGTCAGAACTCCGGGCTCCGCGAGGGCGCCACCTGCTGGTGAGATGGGGGCAGCCCGCGGGGGAGGGGCAGCTAGAGACCACGGGTCCCTCAGATTCTGCCGCCTCCAAGGCAGGACGGAGGCGACGCAGGCGAGGTGCCTGGGTCACCATTCTCAGGGTTGGGCTTGACCCTCGGGGGTGTCGCTCTGTGCCTTGTTCTTGCAGCGGGACCGAACTGGATTGAACTGCAGTGGCCCTCCCTCCGGGGCCCAGTGGGGCGGAGGGATCTATTGGCCCAGCCCCCCTGCAGGTCCCCAGCAGGTCCCCAGTACTGACCACTGGCCTGGTGGCCACGGCCTTGAACTTCACCCCAGCAGTTCTTACCCTGTTTTCTCTTCCAGTCTCTTCTCTTAGCGTCTGCTTTCCTCAGAAGTTTGTCAAAATCTGTGAACACAGAGGGAGGAGGGGGCGTGAGCCCGGAGGAGCGCAGGTCGGGGGAGGAGCCTGGGGATGCACAGAGGCCCCAGAGCTGAGGGCCTAGTCTGGGCGTGTGGGGCAGGCCTGGCGCCGCTCACCGTCATCCACCAGTGTCAGGGTGATCTGGTTCTTGGCTTTTCCGTCCTGGAGCTGAGCGGTGTACGACCCTTTGTCATCCTCCGACAAGGTCTGGATGATCACTTCCACCAGGCCCTTCTCTCGGTCAAAATTGATTTTGCGGTCCTGCGGACAATGAGACCGGAGGATCTTTTTCACCCCTTTTTCGTATCCCAGGGAACTTGTGCTGTGGGGCACTTGCACTTGGGGATGTGTGTGTCATAGGTGCAGAGTCAGAAGCCTTCGGAGACTGGGAAGGGGCCTTGGGTAACGCTGCTCCTCCTATAGACGGGGCTGTGTCACCCCGGGCCCTGGGAACACCCTGGGGCCCAGCCGGCACAGGAAACGGTCTTGGGTGCAATTAATAATAAGCCCCAAATCCCTACAGTGCCACATTTTCTACAAATTCCCATAAAAGTATAAAGGATAATATAAAAAAATGCCTGTGTTCCTGCGATCCAGAATTAACATTCATTTACATATTGTGTTCTAAGAGTTTTTAAGTTTTATTTTCCACATTTAGGACTGTCTTCTCTCTGGATTTATCGGTATATATGTTTTGAGGGGGCCATTAAGTTTTATTTTTTTATTTTTTAAAAAAATGTTTATGTCTGCTTTTGATAGAGAAAGAGACTGAGCATGAGCGGGGGAGGCACAGAGAAAGAGGGAGACACAGAATCGGAAGCAAGCTCCAGGCTCCGAGCTGTCAGCTAAGTGCCCAACACGGGGCTCGAACTTATGGACTGTGAGATCATGACCTGAGCCGAAGTTGTAGCTTAACCGACTGAGCCACCCAACTGCCCCCCACCCTTTTTCTAAGTGTATTTATTTTGAGAGAGCAAGTGCAAGTGGGGGAGGGGCAGACAGAGAGAGAGAATCAGAAGCAGGGTCTGCGCACTGTCAGTGTGGAGTCCTGTGCAGGGCTCAATCTCATTAAGTTTCATTTGATTTTTCTGTAGGGACAGCTAACAGTCCCAATGCTGTGCACTGAAGAGTGCAGACCTTGTCACACTTCCTCTACCATGTGCCAAGGTCACTGTGAATCTCTGTGCAGAACTTTCAATCTATTTTCTCATTTGCTTCTTCTGATCCTGGGACAACCAGCCCCGTTGTACAAATACAGAAATCGAGGCACAGAGAGGTGCAGAGGCCTGCCCAAGGGCACACAGAAGGTATGAGTCTTCTGATATCCAGCCCTGGGCAGATTCTCCTCTGTTAGAACCAGTGCTCCTGTCTGTAACACATTTTGTCTGATGGCCACTTTGCCATCTAAAGATGCAATTTGCAAACAATATGACCTCATGATTGAATCTCTCATGACACTGAAATTGCCATGTTTGTAAAAAGCAGTTGAATATGGGCAGCTCATGGTTCAATCTAATGCAACCTATCGACAGGCATGATTTTTTTTTCCAGAAAAGCAATGTAATATCACAACTGTAACATGAAGAAAACATAAAAGTCATGTGTATTTCAATAGTAGATGTCCAGTCATAATTTCAGTCTTGTTGCATTGACTTATAATGGACTGGTTCGAATTTAAGAGAAGTTCAGGAAAGCAAAAAGATCAAAAGCTAAAAGAACAGGAAAATGAACGAAAGAGCATAGGTAAGCTAACAGAGTAACGCTATTTGGTGTATATTAAAACTGCAGAAATACTTTGGATCACAAGGTTTGGGTCTAGGTTCAGAGAATTGTAAGCATGAATGTAGGTTTTTAATCTTGAGAATGTCTGATAGGATAGTCAAAAGTTGTGTGTGTGTCTGGGGCGGGGGAGTGGGGTGGTGAGGACCGGGCATGGAGCGTCTTTATCCGTGGGAGTGTTTCTCACATTGGCGAGCCCTAGCCACCAGGTGTCCCCATCCCCACCCCAAGGCTGTGACGGCCAAAGTATGTGGCCATTTCTTAAGTGTCCACTAGGGGTGCTGTTGGCCTGTGCAGAACTACTGCCCCGGAAAGGCTGTGTCCTGGGGGTGGGGGTGGGGGGTACCTCTCCTAAGAAGTCTGAGCCCCCACTTACCGGTGAGCTGAAGATCTCCTTCTCATTGAAGATTAGATGCAGCTCAGCGGCAGGAGATAACTTTTCTACTTCCAGCCACAGCCGCACCTCTCCTTGCTCGAGGATGTCAACGTTCCAGCCAGAGATCAGCTTGATCACTGGGAGGCGAGGACACCAGGGGTGGGTGGAGGACCCTCCTCCCCTACACCCCACCCCTCCCCACTCCCGACCTGCCCCTCCGTGAGCACACCCCGGGCATTCATCTGCCGAAGTGCTTCATGAGTCTGAAGGCCACAGCCCGGGAAGGGGTCTGGGGAGGGTTTCCACATTCGGGCCCCTCTAGATGTAATTCATCTCAGAGAAGCCTCCCATCTCCCTACAGCTTTGAGGCCAGGTTCTCGCCCCTGGTTGGGTCCTGGATCCCTGAGGATTTTAAAAAACATGAATGTTTGGGTTCCAGCCCCAGAGATTCTGATTTGTCTAGGGCAGGGCCTGGATTTTTTTTTTTTTTTAACGTTTTCTTAATTTATTTTTAAGAAACAGAGAGACAGAGTGAGAGTAGGGGAGGAGCAGAGAGAGAGGGAGACACAGAATCCCAAGATAGGCTCCAGGCTCTTAGCTGTCAGAGTAGAGCCTGATGCGGGGCTTGTACCCACAAACTGTGAGATCATGACCTGAGCCAAACTCAGCTGCTTAACCGACTGAGCCACCCAGGCCCCCCTGGACATTGGGGTTTCTAAAGTTATCAGAGTGACTCCCAGGTGCACCTAGGCGTGTGACCCCAGCTCTGGGGACCGCATGCTACTCCTAACCGGCGGAAGGACACAGAGGTTTAGATGATCAAAGTCCAAAGGACTGAAAAGCCAATGATAACAATTATAAGAGGACGAAACCATCTACTCTGCCCTCCTTTGTACCCCCTCCCCGCCCTGCCGGCTGCCCTTTACTCTTTCAAGGGCTGCTGGCTCCCTGGGCCTCTGACCCTGCAGCCCCATGAGGCCCGAATCCTCTGCCCCCTCGGCTCGGCCCCATTCAGCTCTGCTCCCAACCCCCCCCCCCCCCCCGAGGGCCCAGCTTACCTGGGTTTCTGATCTCATGGCTCAGCTTCTTCAGCTTGTTCAACTCTGGGACAGGGAGGAGCGAGGAAAACAACCACAGGGAGAGTGAAATGCGTGGGGCCAGTGGGGTCCATGCAGCTGTCCTGTGTCCCATGGTGGGCGGAAATCCCAAGAGACCCCCTCCCCAGCCTGGAGTCACTTGCTACACAGGAGATGAGGAGGAGGGACCCTGCTGTGGGCCACCCCCACGAACCACCTCCTCGGAGAAGTTTCTCCACGTGTCGGGCTCTGCGTCACCGCACGAGCCTCACACGATGCCGTGGGGTCAGCCCTTCCGCCACCCCAGGCTCCCCTTGAAGCCCCAGAGTCCTTGGGATGAGGAGTCTGCCCTCAGGGCAAGTGAAAGCAAAATAAAACGATGACCCAAACCAGGGCTTTCGTTGGCCTGGGGCTGTGTGACGCTGTATCTGCTGGGGCAGCCGGGGACCACACTCTCCCCTTACAGACGAGCAAGCCGAGGGCCACAAGGGCGACATGACTCGCTAGACACCCAGCAGCCGGGAGATGGTGGAACTGGAATCGGAACCTGAGCCTGTCTGGCTTCTGCTTCGTCCCCAAATCCCAGGGCCTCACGAGCGACCAGCGGGGAAGACCACAGGCTGTCACCCCTCGTGCTCGGAGATGGCAGAGCCTGAGCCCTGTCACCAGGAGCACTGGCTCCCGTTCTGCCTGTCACACGGGGGTGACCCTTGAGACATGCCTCTGCTCTCTGGTTTGCCACAGTCCCGCTCCTCCCTACTGGGGTCCTCATTCGTCAGACCGGCTGCCATTTGCAGTTTGCCCTCACATGACCCTGTTGGGTTTCTAGGGCTTTGGAAGAAGGTGAAATAATTCTGATGCCTTTGCTTTTATCAAAAGGAGCAAAGGGAAAGAGAGACGGGAAGAATGGGAACTCCACCGAGCAGGGAGTTTTTGACTGCCAAGTTGGCTGACGCCCGGGACAGTGTCTGGCGTATGACAGGTGCTCAGCGGATACTGATCAACAGACTGGCTGACTGTATGGGTGGGTGAGGGCCTACTTCTCTGGAAATCGCTGCTTTATCAGGTTTTGTTGTTTCTTGCCAGCCTCTGGGGGCATTTGTGTTTGGGACTCTTGATCGGGGCCTGTCTCTCTGGGAAGTGGTGGTAGAGCAGGGGCATTACCTTCCTCCGTCAGCGTGTGGCTGGCCGAGATGTCTTCATCAGCGTCGGTGACCACTACTGAGTAGGTGCCCAAATCCTCAAGGCCAGGCTCTTTCAGGATGACCTTGGACCTGGCAGAGAGGAGAGCACAGAGTCAGTGAGGCGCTTTGTGCACTAGAGGGCCGAGAACTGCAGGCCCTGCTCCCCAGCGCCCTGCCCCGGCCACACTTCCTTCCACCCCCCTCCCCCGGGGTGCCCTGCCCAGGGCAGCGCTGGCCTGGCACCTTCAGTGGCCCCGTTAGCCAGGCTCTCTGGCACAGGGTCTTTCTACTGGCTTCGCTCTCCTCTCTCTTGCCCCCAGGGCTCAAGTCATCATCTGGACGGGGCTAAAGCCAGAGCTGCTGGGGGTGGGCCAGTGAGACATGGGGACGCTGAGTTGGAGAACTTTCAAGAGCAAGCCATTGGCACCCTGGATGGAAACCAAGTGCTTAGCGTCTCCTTGGCACCACCGATGCAAAAGCACGCACACTCCTTGCAGAAGAAGGGCCTTTAATGAATGTGGCCATTTTTGCCCTGAAATGCATCGTCCCCTCATTTGCTCCCTAAGGTGGCAGCCAGCGTCCTTGGTGAGAGACCAAGCCGCCTCTGCCAGGCCCGCTGTCTGTGAGTCCCGCCCCCGGTGCTCTAACCCATGAGCTTCTGCCCACTCAGACCTGATAGCACTTGGGACCTGTGGGCTAGTGACACCGCCCCTCGGCCCTCACTTACTTGTTAGCTTTCTCCTCGACATTGACCCTCTGGGGGTCTGGCGGGCCCTTGTAGTCCTTGGACCACTGAAACTCTGAGGAGTCAGGGGCCTCAGGGGCTTCAAAAGCCAAGTAGATAAAGCCCTCTTCATCCACACCAACCTCAATCTCTCGGGCATCTAAGGGCAAGATCCAAGGGAGGGCACCAGACGTTTAGAAGTAATAAGCCAAGTCATTCGCCTTCCTGCCTAACCCTTTCCATGGCTGCCCATTTGCGCTTGAATAAAATAATAAATCCCAGTCTCTTCGCCGTGACCTCCAAGGCCCTTGTGTGATCAGCTTCTTCTCAGCTCAAATGTCACACCTCCTCAGAGAGGCCCTCCCTGACCACCCTGGCTCAAGTAAGCCCCACCCACCCCACCGCCCTGTTCATTTCCTTTATAGCACGTACCGCACTCCTAAATCATCACCTTCGCATAATCATTTCTTTGTTTACAGTCCATCCGGCCCCTCCCCCACGCTAGAGCCGGGGCCTTGTGTTCCCAGTGCAATGTGGGCATCACCAAATATTTGTTGAATGAATGGGAAATGGAAAGACTAGAAAAAGAACATGCCTTATAGTTCTCAGAGATGAGTGATTGCATCATGTACTAGTGTGTGTTGGGATTGTTTAACTACACAAAGTCAGTTCTGAAGTGGGGACAATGATGCCTCACCCGGGGGCCTGTTGGGAGGGCGGGGCAGTGTGAGGACCCAGCGCAGCACCTGGCGTGGGTGGTAGGAGAGGACTTCAGGAGTTGTTGACGCAAAACAGACAAAGCCTCACGTGGTATCTGAAATGGAGGTGGGTATTATTTTATTTTTTTAGCGTTTTTTAGGTTTTGGGGGAGAGGGGTAGAAAGAGAAAGAGACACAGATTCTGAAGCAGCTCCAGGCTCTGAGCTGTCAGCACAGAGCCCGACGTGGGGCTTGAATCCACTAGCTGTGAGATCATGACCTGAGCCGAAGTCGGACGTTTAACTGACTGAGCCACCCAGGTGCCCGAGTTGGGTATTACTTTAAATATCCACGAAGAGTTGTGGGAGTTTATGAATATGGCATGTGAAAGAATGGAAGACCCCATCGAATAAGAACAAAAGATATGTTCATACCTTGGGGTCCCCCAGAAAAAACAGGAGTGGGGAGTGGGCGAGGAACAGGCAAAAAGGAAAGGCAGAGCTGGATGATGTGTAGGTGGGCGGTGGGAGGGGGGGCCCTTCCTGCTCGCATCTGCAAGCTTCTCACAACCCTCCTCCTTGATGGCACAGCCGGGCCTTGTGGTGTCACGCTCCCCTTCCCCCCACCTGGCTTGTCCTCCAGGAGTATGGCCCCCTCCCCCCTTACCTGGCTTGTCCTCCAGGAGCACAGGGTCAGTGGGCATGGACGGCTGTCCCGGACCAGCTGAATTCACGGCCTGAACCTGGAACCTGTAACTGTTTCCTGGCTGCAGGTCAGAGATCTGGGGGAGGTGGACGGTGGGCCAGAGTGAGCGCTGAGGACCACAGACTCGCCCTTCCCACAGCGCTGGCCAAGGGGTGCCGGGAGCCCCTCGCTGGTGGAAGTCTGTCCTGGGGTGGGGGGCAGGCCAGGAGCACCCCATGGTCCTGCGTCCCAGCCTGTGGTGGGTCCCTGTGCTGGGATTGCTGCCCATGCCCGTGGCACATGGAATCCTGCCCACTGAACTCGTCACCTGCCTCGACAAGGAAACCCCCATCTCGTCTCCATCCATCACCCCAGAAAGAAGCCTTGACATCTTTCTCTCGAGCCCTACACATCTCATCACCGAGTTCACACTTTCCCAACACTTCTTGAATGTGGCTACTCTTCTCCATGTCCCAGCCATGGCCTTGATTGAGGCTTTATCTCTCCCCACCTGGATTAGCCCAACAGTTCCCCAAATGGTGTCCCTGACTCTAGACCCTTCTTCCCGGTCTTTCCTTCTGCCAATTCTTCCAAGGTGCCAGTCTGATTATGCTTAGTGCCTAAAGGCTAATCCGGGCCTCGCCTTCTGTGTCTTCTGTGCTCTTGCCATTCTGTGTGGCCCCTTCACTCCATGACTCCCTCCGGGTGCCCAGATTCACCTCACCGGTTTCCCGTTTCACAGCGCCATGCCTTCGCCCTTGCTGAGCCCTCTGCCTGCAATGCCCTCCCCTCGTTCTTGGTCTAGCCAATGCCAATTCATCCTCGAACACTCAGCTCAGCCCGGGCAGATTCAAGGACTCCAGAAAGGGTCTCTTGGAACTCCCAGAATCCCTTTGGACCTACCCATCAATTGTACAACACACAGTATGGTAACTGCTTCTTGCCCGAAGACCGTGGCTTATCTTTTTATGTCTAGGATCTGGCTCTAGACCTGGCACTCAGAAGGTGTCAAGAGGTGTTTAGTAAATGACTGAATGAATGCCAGCCAAGTCGCCACAGCTCAGAAATGGTGCCAAGTCACCAGGGCGCGTCCAGCCTGGCCTGGGCCAAGCTATGTGGGGAGTCAGAGGACCGTCCCTCTCATGTGGCTCTCTGGAGCCACCTGTCCAGCACTGGCCGACTCGACTGCAGGGGGCTTGACTCCGAGGGGCCGAAACTGCAGAATCGCCAGCATCCCACCGGCCACGGCCTGTCCTCCCCATTTCTGTTTCCAGTGGCCTTACTGTTATTGCTTCAAAATGAAAGTCTTAAATTTTTCTGATTCTAAAAGAAATACAAACTTGTTGGGAAAATAGTAAAGCAACGGAGGAGAATATAAAATGAAGGGTTAAGCTCTCCTGGCAGCCCCCCCACAGATGACTAGAAATAACAATTTTTTTTTCAAAGAAAAATTTGGCTCTACTTCCCGGTGCAAGCTGACCCTCCATGTAACACTGCACAAGGTTTCTTGCACGATGAGAAGAGAAGCAGATGTCCCTTTGCACTGCCTCGCTTTGCCAGAGAGTCACCTTAGTCTGCTGGCAAAGTCTGCAAAAACACAGAAGGCCTCACGAATTTGCATGTCATCCTTGTGCCGGGCCTCTGCCGGTCTCCTCTGGTCGTTCTAATTTTAGTAAAGGTGCTGCCGGAGCGGAGCGAGCACCAGGAATAACAATTCTGCAAACGTAGACTTTGAAACGCACAGACACCACATAGAAACGTGACGCGTGCCATGTTAGTATCGTCTTTGCACCTTGTTTGGGGCGTCTTGAACTTGCCTTCTTCTCTCTTGGTGCTAACCGATGGAATGCTAACGTGTGGTTTTAAAACTGCACACTCTCTTGCCTGCTGGTGGAAGACACCTCAGGAAAGTGAGTTGGAGAAGACATTCCTCTTTCCCCTAGAGCTCCAGGAAACAAAATCTAGTCCACGTCACGGGACTGTCCTCACAGATGTTTTTCAACGACAGGCGGCCTGTGGGATGTGCTGGCTGCAGAGATGGGCACTGGTGTGTGGAAACAGCCCCAGGCACCGGGAAGTCTGGGATTCTGACTGATTGTCTAAGGTAGTGATTTGGGTCCACTAAGATCACTTCAGCTGACACTTTTTTTTTTCTGGCACATACAGTATTTGTGAGTTGGAAGTTAAAATGACTACCACAGGCAAATAAAACCAAGGATTCTGCTAGATTTCTTCTTTATCCAAAGACATTAGAGTTTGTTTCTCATTTAAATTAAGAAATATAAGGGGCACCTGGGTGGCTCAGTCGGTTAAGTGTCAGGCTTTGGCTCAGGTCATGATCTTAGGTTCATGAGTTGGAGCCCTGCATTGGGCTTTGCGCTGACAGCTCAGAGCCTGGAACCTGCTTTGGATCTGTGTCTCCCTCTCTCTCTGCCCCTCCCCTGCTTGCATCTCTCTCTTTCTCAAAGATAAATAAACATAAAAAAAGAAATATATATCTATGTATATGTTTGTTAATGTGTAATATTATATATATGTAGTATGTTATCAAACATACAAATATCCTACTTTGTTTCCTACTTTTTTCTTTTGAGCCACAGGTGATGGATCTATTTTCACGTCAGTACGTTCATGAAGATACACCTCATTTTGCTACTGTCACTCCTTAAACTATCATCGCCTTTCTACTCCCTGGCACCGGATTCCACTTTAAGGATACACTGATTGATTTAAGCAAACCCTCTACTGACGGACATGTTTCCAACTTTTGCCTTTAAGGTCTTTGCACACTTGCTTCATTATTTCTCTGCAATCCAATCCCAGAAGGAGAATTCCCGGCCCAAGGAAGGAGGCCTATCCAAAGCTGACATATGTGGATGATTTTAAGTGAGGGTTTAGGGAGAAGTGTGCCCAGCTTGGAGCAGGTTAAGACACCCAACGCGCTGTGTGACCCTGGGTGTGCCCCTCCCCGTCTCTGGTCCTGTGCTGACATTAAGTAAAGGCCTAATGTCATGACCTAAGGGTCATTCCACTACAATGTCTGTGGTCCTGCTCTGTCCAGTGGCAGGAAAGGCTCGGGGTGGGGCGGGGTGTGAAGGGGCAGGGGACTCACCCGCAGGTGGGTGCCAGAGATGAGGTCTGGGCTGACTGGCTTCCACTGTTCAGAGCCTTCCTCCTGGACACTGACCAGGTAGCCTGTGACGGGGCCAGCCCCGGTGTGCAGCGGCGGCTCCCACTTCAGCATCAGGGAGGTGGCCCGCACCTCCAACGCCTGCACGTCATATGGGGGACCTGGGGGAGGCGGGTAGAGGAGGCGTTGGCCAGCAGACAGTCGGCAGCCAGCCGGGTGGTCAGTAGTCAACCTTGTCAATCTGGAAATGTCTGCTCTGGGCCTAGTGGGGACCTGGCGGGACTTGGCTTCATGACAAAGCTTGGTCTTGGTCTGGGCCTAAGAAAGGGTAAACTTTTCAAACTGTGCTCAGCATCACTTCCGGAAGCATCCATGATCTTCTCCCTCCCTATTCCAGGCAGCAGTAACCCTTCTAATGCCTTTGTTATTTTAATGATTAGTGTAGGGGCTAAAGCATGACCCCCAGAGTCAGATCACCGGGGTCCATGCCCCAGCTTCAGGCTTGGACTCTGGGCAAGTTCCTCAACCCTTCTGTTCCTGTCTCCTCATCTGCAAAATGCAGATGATGATGATGATTAGTATAATCTAGTGTTGTTACAAGCATGAATGGTGTAATTTGTGGAATCTGTCCGTACAGGGGAGGTCCCCAATAAATATCAGTTATTTATAATTACTGTCTAAAGCATCACACATACTAATTATCTACCATTTGGTTTAAAAAGCCCCAGCACCGAGCTGAATAGAAAGATGGAAGGTTGTGATCCTTCTTTCCTAGGGAGGAGGCGGGGGCTCATCTGAGAGAAAGCTAACAGGGTTGCGGGCGGTGTGTGCGGGGTGTCGGTTGCCCTAACAGAGTGCCCTTGGGCTTTGACATTGGTCTGTGGCCAAAATCAAGCTCAGATGGTATGCTGAGCTAGGGGATAGTTTATGCTGAGGGTACAGAGCCAGCTGATGGCCAAGGTCAGGGGTCCTCTAAGGCAAGGTTAAGACTGTCTGTGTCAGAGGGTTGGATGGTGGAAGGGGCCAGGGGCTGAGGTCTGGGACCGACAGAACAGGCTTGGGTGCACAGAGAGCTTGGTGACGCCCATCTCTCTGGTTGGACTGCGGGGGGGAGGGGTGAGGGCAGGTGCCGGACTTCAGCATCTTCTGACCTCTCACCTGGTTGGGGCATCGTCCACTCTTTGCACTCAAACAGGCCACTGGGCGCCGACAGCTCGCCAACGCCGGCCCAGTTTGCTGCCCTGGCACGGAACTCGTAGAAGTGGCCTTCATGAAGGTTACTGACCTTGAAGAGCAGAGACATCTGGTGAAAGCCAAGGCCGGGGCAGAAAGGGAAAGGGGCGCGGCAGCGGCAGTGGGGAGGGCAGAGCAGGAAGTCCATGGGGCCTTAAACAAGATGAGTCAAGTGAGTCTGCACCTGAGAATCCACCAGATTATTGAGTCGAGGGAACCTGAGGCCTTTGTGGCTTCAGGACCTCTACTAGTGACCTCTGGTCTCCACCGGCACAGGCCAGGACCAGGCCGGAGCCCACACTGCAGGCTTACCTTGCAGACCCGGGTGGGGATGGGCTGCCGGTTGACCGGGTGCCAGTCCAGCTCCTCTGAGTCATGCTGGTCCAGGAAGTAGCCCAGGATCTTGCCGCCTCCACGACGCTTGGGGGGCTTCCACCCAATGACCATATCGTGTTTCCCACAGCTCAGGAGCGCGAAATCATACGGGGCAGAAGGCGTGGCTGCGGGAGGAGGGAGGTGAGGGCCGCTGCTTCCTTAGGGGCGGCCGGATTGGGCAGTGGGGCCCCAGGGAGCCAACATGCGCCCTCCAGTGGATGCCTACCTCGAGTTGGGGGCACCACCTTAGCCAACAGCATTTGCTGGTAATCCTGACTCTGCTCACTAGAGGGCACCGGGGCCTCAGAGCTGGTCAGACATTGCCCCTTGGCCTCAGGCCATTGTCCTTTCCTCCCAAAAGGAAAGGGGGTGGGTAGTGCTCAGGGTCGGCTTTAGTTCCCCTCAGAGGACTTCTGCCCCCTTGGTCTCTGGGGTTGGACTCTTTGAGAGGTGGTCTATAAGCCCCTGCACTCTGCCCAGCTCAGGGCTGCCCCCAGGAGACACGCAGGCTGGACCTGCACTTCGGACTTACCCAGAGCCTGTTTGACCCTGATGGGCTCCGTGGCAGCTGAGCTGTCACCGACCCCCGCCTCGCTGACTGATCGGACACAAAACTCATACTCCTTCCCCGTCTTCAGCCCGGGAACCGTAAACCTGGAAAGGAAATGTGCACGTTTTCAGGGAGCATTCAGCCAGTGTTTGCTGAAAAGAGGGCTCTGGTCAAGTTCCAGTTTTCCACTACTCGCTAAGGGACTTTGGCAAGTCGCTAATGCCTCAGTTTCTTCGTCTGTATGGTGGTAACAAAAACAAGAGTCCTAAACCCAGAGGATTGCAGTTGGAACGGACTGACCTAACCTAGGAAAAGAGCCTAGAACAGTGCCCAGTGCCCAGCGGCACGTAGTGAACGGGCGGGCACCAAGACCCTCACGGCCCCTCCTGGCGGGAAGGCTGGGGCCAAACTCACTTGCTGCCCTGGATGGGTTTGTTGTTAACCGTTTGCCACTCAGATGACCCTGCCTCCCGGGAGTAGATGTAATAACCCAGGAGCTCTGCACCGCCTTTCACGGGGTCCCAGGTCAGGGACACAGAGGTCTGCGTGTCTCGGAACGCTTGAACTTGAGCTGGAGGAGGCAGAGTAGCTACAAAACAGAAACGTGGGTGTGTGAGGATGTGGAGGAGAGGGGAGGGATGTGGGGAAAGACTGGGAGGAGCCCCCACCACCTGGAGGGTGGCAGGGGGGTGGCAGACATGCCCTGAGGCTGCGGGCACCTCCTCCTGGGCTCAGGGGTTGCCTCAGACTCTATTATTCTCACGTCCTCCCCCTCTTACCTCCAACGTCTCTGCTCCCTCACTAAAGCCTCCGTTCATTAGCCCTTAGTCTCCGTCCCCCCCCTCCCTCCACACGGTCTCTCTCTTTGGCTTTTTTTGTGTCTTCTAATCTTGCATAATAATTTTACTTTTACAATACAAGTAAATGCTTTTTCTTTTTTCCTCCCTTCCCTCCCTCTCTCTCTTCTTTTTCTCTCCTTTCCTTTTCTGAACTATACAGGAACCTTGCCCTAAAACTTCCTTGTGGTCCGGAGACTGCTCACATCTGATCACAAACCACTCACTGGCCAGACTTCAAACCTACATGTTACTTGGGCCAGAATGAAAGAAAAACACCACTTGTCCACCAACCCTGGCTATGAATATATATATGTGTATACAAATATATATATATATATATTTTTTTCTCCCTCTAACTTAGTGAAACAGATCAAATCTAGGACTTTGCTATCTTCCCCAAATGTGCCCTGCGGCACCTGAGGCTTTTCTTGGAAAGGGTGTGCTGCAGCTGGGTCCCTTAAAGGGCTAGTCAGTCATGACAGCTGCAGAGAACTTTGGATCTCACCGAAGCACAAAGAACCCCAGGATCCAGAGGCCTCAGAATGGGGAGGTGCCCTGGGAGGTTGGGCCCAGGATGGAGATGCAGCTGGGAGACTCAGAAAGGGGCAGGGGTAGGGGGGAGCGACCACCAGGCTTTCAGGTGAGGCAGGTGAGGACACAGGGCTTGCAGTTAGGAAATAACTTGCTCAGGTGCTCGCCGTGCTGCTGATGGGGGTGTCCTGACTGGTGAGCCAGGGCTCAGAGCGGGACAGCTTTGGAGCCGAGGGACCACCTGCTCACGCTCAGCTTCTGCGCTGGACCAGCTGGGTTCTACAACTGTGAACTGGTGCTCTGGAAAAATCTTCCATATTCTCATGAGCTCCCCACCCAGAAGAATGTGATTCCTGATGTTCTGAGATCAGGGCCGAGAGCATGCTGCTTTTCAGCTTCACGATAGGTAGAGGGGGTCAGGGATGGGGAATTGAGCAGGGCTTTGTCTCTGCAGCGATGGAGTGCCGGCCCTGGACGCTGATGGCCTGGTCTGCCCCACTCTCCTGCATCACGCGGGTACCTGGCTTCCCCCTCAAGGCGATGGGCTCGCTGGGCTCCGAGGCATCACTCATGCCGTACTGGTTTATTGATCGCACTCTGAAGACATAGGACTTCCCTTTCTCCAGATCCAAAAGGGCGAACCTTGGGGATTTCACAGGAGTTTCTGAGCTGATGGCTTCCCAGGTGCCGCTACCTATGACCGACTGTGACAAAGGAAATGAACTTAGCAGTTGCTTGGGACCGGGCTCTGTGTCCACACATGCTCCCATTAACTTCGAACCCCTGGCCCAGGCTGCCCTGGAACACTGAGCTCTGGGTCCCCTGTCCCCTCAACATCTCTGCCCGGGTGCGTCCTGAGCGTCTCACATTCAACATGACTAGAACTTGACTTTGGATCTTGCCCCCAAACCCACCCATATTTGGTTGGGGGCCCCATCCTTCTAACTGCTCAGGGCAAAGTCCTGGAAGCTATCCCAGACCCCTTCCCTCTGACCCTCACATCCCAAATACGCTCCTTCAACAAATTCAGTCGGCCCCGCCTTCAACATTTATCCAGAATCCAACCTTGGCATCCACCCTATTGACCCCGGCCACAGCCTTGATCCAAGCCATCACCAACGTCATCATCTCTCAGCTGAGCTACGTCACTCTTCTCCAAATGACAATCAGAAGGACCCTTTCAGAGCACAAGTCAGACCACATCCCCATCCGCCCAGCTGACATCTCCCTCAGGATGGAAGCTTCTTTGTGGCCTGACTCCTGCTACCCATCTGGCCATATCCACTTTCCCTTTCACCTGTGCCTCCCTGATCTTCCTGATGGCACCAGGCCCAACTCCTGCCTCTGGGCCTTTGCACTTCCTGGTCTCTTTGCCTGGGATATCTGCCCCCCGCCCCCCGAAATCCCTACAAGGATCCTCATTTCCTTTAGGCTTTTATTCAAAACTCCCCCTCTCAGAGAGGACTCCCCAGCTCCCCATCTAAAAAGTCAGCCAAACTTCCCCCAAATACTTCAACCCCCCTCCCTGCTTTTTGTCTTTCTCCTTAACACCTACCACCCACTGGTTAAAGTGCTAAGTATCTTCCTGACTTATCTTTTTTACCATCAGTCCTGAACCAGGGGTTTGTCTATTTCATCCACTGCCAAATCCCTGATGCATGGGAGGTGCTCAGTCTGTTTGTGGGACCAACAGGTGAGACAATGAATGAATTCTCACAATAACCCTGCAAGGTGCATCTTAATGTCCCCACCAATGAGAAAACTTGGGTTCAGGAGTGTTGGTCACTGGTGTGTCTGGTATTTATTTTTCATTAAAAATTTTTGTTTAATGTTTATTTTTGAGAGCAAGAAAGACAGAGTATAAGTGAGGAGGGGCAGAGAGAGAGAGAGAGAGAGAGAGAGAGAGACAGAATCCGAAGAAGACTCAGAGCCTGATGCAGGACTTGAACCCACGAACCACGAGGCCATGGCCTGAACCAAAATCAGACACTCAACCAACTGAGCCACCCAGGCACCCGTGTCTGGTAGTTAAGCTCAGGTGTGGGTGCCTCCAAAGCTGCTCGCTCTTCGTAGCATAAGGGACCCAAAAAACAGCCATAGAGCCCGGATCTCTGGGCAGAGAGAAGGTGAAGAGCTGAATGGGAAGGCAGGGGAGTACGGTGCCCAGAGGCCACTTCTGCTGAGTCTGGGTATGAATGACAGTTAAGGCTGGGAGGCAGTGGGGGAGCTCAGGGACCCGCCCTCTCTGTGCTTGCCCCCCCGGGGGCCCCCCCCCCCCCCCCCCCCCCCCCCCCCCCCCCCCCCCCCCCCCGCCTGTCAGTAGTCCAGAACCCAGCCAGGCCCAAAAAATCACAATAAAAACCAGCAAGCGCTGCTCAGCCCCTACTGTGTGCCAGGTGCTATTCTAAGTCCTTACGTACTTTCATTCATTTGACCCTCATGTTGGCTCTTTAAGGTATGTACGGTTATTATCTCTTTTATGGAAGAAGAAACTGAGGCACAGAGAGACTAAATAACTTGCCCAAGGTCACACAGCTAGCAAGTAAGAGAGACCAGATTTGAACCCAGGGAACCTGACTCCAACATTTTAACCATCACATGACACAGCCTCACAAAACAAGGCCTCAACGACCCACAGCTTTCCTATGTGGGAAAACAGGACTGCCCGTGCGTGTGCAAAGAGAGGCCCATTTGAACCACCAGAGGCAGAGATTCCTCCCAGGAACTTTCATAAACCCTGTGCTCCCCCTACTCCGTGCCAGGTCGTGTGCTGGGTGCAGCAGGTATCGAGAAGGTAACCCTGGTCTCTTCTTTCAGGGGCGTCGGAGTCTAGAACGTGTCCTCGGGACACGTCGACAGGCCCAGAGCTGCTGGCCCAGCGGTGCGCTGCATCTGATTTCACCCTCCATGCGATGGCGATGCCGGAGGAAACTGAGGCTCAGGGAGCTCAGGAAACTGGCTCGCACGGCAGGAGTCAGGATTTGAGTCGATCTTAACACCATGCCGGTTTTCACCCTGCCAGCTGCCTCCCCTCCACTGTGAAATCCGCTCGGAATGAGCTGCCTGCCCGCAGCCCCAGACACTGTCCCCACTCCGTCTGGGTGAGAACTGCCTCCCCCGCCCCCTCCCCCCTGCCGAGTGAGTGCTGCTGGCTGAGACCCTGGCTCCAGGGTACCCTCCCAATGTGGTCCTGGCCAGGAACAGGGGCTTGACCGTGTGACTCCATGCCAGCCAGACTTGGGAGTGGGGAGGGGCCCCGGAAATGGCAGATTGTACTGCTGTTATTGTTGTCTGTGTCCCTTAATTCTGTGTATTTCCATGAACGGCCTCAGGAGCCGCTGCCAGGGACTGGCCTGGCTGGGCTGAGGTCACCTCCAAAGGTCTGCCCCCGTGTCGGGCCAATCTCAGCCCTTCCAGGCAGGATTCCCTTCCAGGGGACACTGCCTGTGGTCTCTCGGTGCTCCCCCCCAGCCCCCACACCTCCGGTGTGACAGGATGCCTACTCTTCAGCCTGGACTGGGTGGGGGCCCTTGGAGTCTCCGTACCTTCTCCAGAGAGTATGTCAGTGGGGCTTTGCCCCGAGGTCTTGGCTCGTCCCAGCCCAGAACCACATAGGCATCCCGGATCTCACTGGCATGGACATTGGTCGGGGGTGACGGGATGGTCACAAAGTCTGGAATCAGAGTCATCGAGGGGCAGAGACGGGTGGGCTGTCAGAGACCCTTCATTTCATAGAGGAGGAAATGGGCCCAGAGAGGGGCAGGAACTTGCTCCAGGCCACCCAGCGTGAGAGGCCAGGTCTCCTGATGTCCTCCCCAGGATTTCCCCAACATGCCACTTCCTCCACAAGGGGGCACAGCAAGACAGGCCACCATCACCCAAGAACACTGGCCTTCTCTGACTGGACCTCACCACCCTCACCTCCCCACGCCCCACACATGGACAGCTTCTGTCTCTCTGCTGGTTTGTGTCCCGGAGTTTCCAGAACCATAAAGCTCCAGCTTGAGGCTAAGTGTCTAGAGATTCACACATACCTTCAAAATCATCTGTGCTGACCGTGATCTTGTTTCCCAGGTCAAAGTGGATCTCTAGGGTGGAGAATGGAGCATGTTGGGGGGTGGTGCAGGCGGTGTGAGCAGTGGGGGTGGGGCCTGGGGCAGGAGGGATCAAGGAAGGACCTGCCAACTCTGGGTGCTGATTCCTCGCCCTGTTCCCAGTCCTGTTTGACCTCAAGCAGGTGCTGTCTGAGCCCCCATATTCTCGGGGTCTAAAGTAGAACACTGCTGTTCTGGACCCTGAGAACAGGGCAAATCTTGTTTTCTTGGGGCAAATGGGGACAGAAGAGAAGTGATGGGTCTGGGGTTGGATACCTAGGGCACGGTGGAGCTGGAAGGCGAGCCCAAGTCAGGTTGACCCCTCTAAGCCGAAAGGGTGATGCCCCCCACCACATGCCCCCAGGCTGATGGCTCCTGAAGCAGGTGCTGTAGTGCTCCCTCAGATTAGCATCTCCTGTGGGCAGATTTGTGTTTCTTCCATCAGACTAGCTGTACCTTCTCCTTCAGGCCAGGAGTTCCTAAGGACAGCACTGTGCTTACTCTAACAGCCTAGGGGTTCCTGAGACGGTGTCTCCTCCATCAGACTAGAGGTTTTTGAGACTGTGTCTTCCCCATTAGGCTAGGGGGTCCTGAGGGCTCTGCTGTGTCTCACCCGCCCCCGCACCTTGGACTAGGGCTTGGAATGGGGGCTGTGGCACCTGCGTCCTGCATAAGGCAGTCCTGATCATGCCCTGACCGACCCTCTAGAATGTGCCTTCAGGGCCTCTGTACCCACCTTTCTTTCTCCGGGCTTCATCACGGTCGCCCATGACAACCAGGTCTGAGGCCTTGGAGGGGACGCTGCTGCCTGCTCTGTTCACAGCTCTCACCCGGAACCGATAGCTCTGGCCTTCGATGAGGCCTTGGATGGGGCACCGGCAGGTCCCACCGGGGGCTTCGTGGCACGGCACCCACTGCCCAGACTCGCCCTGGCACCTGGGGGAGAGAGGCCTCCGCTCCAGCCCCTGCCCGTGACTCCACCTTCCCAGTGCAAGCCCGGGGGAGGCCACTTCTCCACCCCAGACCGCCGGCCCCGCTCACTGCTGCCAGTTCCAGTCCTGCTGAACCTTCAAAAGCCTGGCTCCGACCTCGGGCCCCCAGGAGGCCCTGCCCATCCTTGACCACCGGGCCGATCAAGACAGCTAGTGCCTGCATGCAGATCTCCCGTGTGCCTGGAGCTGCGCTGCACCCTCCCCGTCCAGGTGTTACCTTCACGCTACAAACAGGGGGTCTCTTCTGGGCTTGGACAGATGCGCCGCGAGTCACATGGCTCAGCAGTGGCAGAGTTAGAATTTCACCCAAGGGCTGTCCACGTTGGCGTGCGCTCCAGATTGACTCTCAGAGTGTGGGCTGTCTGTGCCCTCCGGCCGTTCCCCAGCAGGCGCCGAGGCCGGATGGGGCAGTGGGCGCATGGCGTCTACATCCTGCCTCTACCACTGACAAGCACAAGCCTTGGGGAGTCACCCCATGTGCCTCAGTTCCCTCATCCGTAGGATGGGGCGCTAACGGGAGTCCGGCACCCCCTTGGATAGGCATTGCAGGGATCAGAGAGGTAAGGCATGCGGCTCCAGCCTGTGAGCCCGGCCGCCGTGGGGGCCTGGGTGCTACCTCATGCTGGGGGCTCCCAGTCGCAGCAAAGAAGGTGGGATGTCCGGCTCCTCCCCTTCCTACGGTGCCCCCTCCTTCCGGTCAGTGCTTCCTGTCCCTGCCTGTCACTAAGGGGGGAAGTAGCCACCATATCCACTTGTGCTCAGTTTCAAGTACTTAACGTTTGCCCTCCTAGGGTCCAGAGGGCTGACTCCGGTGTCAGAATTCCAGATTTGGGGCATGGTACCCCCCCTCTAGCCCCTAAATCATATAGCCTGGTCTACCTCCTGCCCCATTCCGAGGCTAGACACGGGGCTCCCTCTTTCCTGTGGCCCCAACTTCTGTTCTTACAACCAGGCAGAGGTCTCCCTGGGGATTCTGCCGCTCAGGAGGCTGACTCACCGCTCGATAGAGTAGCTGGTGATGAGGCTGCCCCGGGTGTCGCTGGGCGGGGTCCAGGTCAGGATGAGGCAGTCTCTGTTCACATTCAGGCAGCGGACATTCAGAGGGGAGCCTGGGGCCCCTGGCTTCTCGGCTGCCGCATCTGAAGCCCAGAGTGGAGGGTTGGGAGGGTGGGGGAGGGGAATGTTCTTCCAGTCCGTGTTTACCTGGCAAGTGACCCCTCCCGCTCCCGCCCAACAACTTCTTCTCAAGAACCCTCCAGGGCTCGGTGTTGGTTTCGAGGACCAGGCCCTGAAAGGATTAGTGTAATGAATCCCTGAGCCCTGTAGCATCCCATTCTGTGGATGGGAAAACTGAGTCTCAGAGAGATAAAGTGACTCGCCCAAGGTCGCCCAACTAGTCAAGTGGCAAAGCCAGGATTTGAAACCAGTTCAAAGACCATGAGGCAGAACTCAACAGGTACTAGGATCCAGCCCACGCTCAGTCTCCACGGCTCCCGAGTCTGAGACTCGGCTGTGCCCGAGGGTCATAGGATGTAACAGGGATTCTTAGAGACTCTCACTCACCACCCCTATTTATAACGGGGAAACTGAGACCCCAAGAGGGTGGAAAATTCACCCAAGGTCCCACAGCCACTCTGGGCTCTTACACTCCCTCCCTGCCAAGCCCTCTCACCTCTCACAAACACGTAGGCGCTCTGCTCCTGGGGCCCGAAGGGTGAAGGCACCTGGACAGTGTAGAGCCCCTCATCCTCCTTGTAGGCACAGGACACCTTCAGGCATGCCTGGCGGTCTTCGTAGAGGATCTCTCGGCGGATTGAGGATCTCAGTAGTTTCCCTGGGGGGAAGGGTCCGGTGTGAGCTCTGGCCTCACCTGGGAACCCATAGGTGCCCAGTCTGGGGGTTTAGGCAGAGGCATGGCTGGCGTGGCTGGTGTGGCTGTGGCCTGCAGCTCAGCTGGCGAGTTGGGGAGGGGGTGGGGTCTCCAGGGCTCTGCCAAGAAGGATCCTGAACGCCCCTCTGCAGAAGCCTTGGGGAGCAGGGTAGGGGCCAGGGCAGGGGCCAGCGGGAATGGGGTTTAGTGAAGCGGTCAGAGGCTCAGCGAGGTGTTGGAGATGCTGCGAGAACATGGGAACAGGAGAGACGGGGCCCTTTGTGAGATGGGGATCTCTGCGGGGCAGTTCATTGTGGGTGTTGGGGCCTCAGTGGGGGGGGTGGGGGCTCACTGAGGGAGTTGGGGTGTCCGTGAGGAGGGCACAGGACTTGTTGAGGGGGCTAGGGTCAGTGAAGAGACTGGGGACTCAGTTGTGTGACTATAGTGAGAGGGACGGGGGGAGGGCTCTCCCTGGGGCTCAGGGAGGGTGTCCTGCCTGAGGCCACACTGTGGGCCATCCTGCTCTCCGTCCCTCCCTCCTGTCAGGGCCTCTGTTCTAGAAGATGGACAGGTTTGGGAAGACATCTCCACCTTATTGCAGCTGCTTCTCAAGGCTTCCTGTGGGTTCCCCATTCCCCCCCCACCACTAGCAGGTGCTGTCTCCCTAGGGGTGCTTGCAGAGGGAGGGCTGTTCTCCTTGACCTGCAGCTGCAATCCCGGTCACGGTAATGGGTGGGAAGGAGGTCCAGCCACCCTTCTCCTCCTTGGCTGCCAGTGGGCATGGCCACGACTGTGCTTCGGCTTTCTCCTTCTTCCCACAGGAAGAGCCCCTTGAGTCCACACATATCTGCCCATCCCTGCCCTGGTCCCCAGCACGGGGCCTGGCACCCACAGGTGCCTGCTGACCCTTGTAGGGTGACCTGATCTGAATCCACCTGGCTCTGCTCCTGCTTTCTTCTCCCTCTTCAGCACTCAGCACTCAGCTTGGGGAGGGGCATGGCTCCCTCCTTCCTTCACTGACCCAGGGACCAGTGTCGGGGATGGAGCCAAGGCTCTCGCCCCTCTCTGGCTTCCACTGCTGCCCCTGAAGGCTGGAGACCAGGACAGGGGTCCTCACCATCTCGGTACCACTGGATGTTCTGCTCAGCATCTAACACGTCTTCCAAAAATAAGCAGGACAGGGAGAAGGGCTCCTTCTCTCGGGCAAAGACGGGCTTCAGCACCGATGTGAATTCCACGCTGGGGCCAAACATCAGTCCTGGGGTGGGAACAGAAGTGAGGTCAGCAGCCTTCTGAGGCCACCCGCTTAGCCTGGGACATCCCACTCCTCTGGGGCAGGGTTCACAGTCCCCCGAGGTGGACTTCATGAGGAAAAACGGGCTGGGTCCTGGGGGTGGAAGAGGGGCAGAGATTTATCTAGGTAGGGTCAGTTGAACCAAAATAGCAACTATTCAAAGTCATGTCCCTTTGCGTGCTTGGCTTTGCCTTTCTCACTCAGTTTTGGCCCCTGGACAGCTTGGCACATGGGGGCAGCTGGGGACAGCACTTGGGGAGCCTCCCCCAAAGTCAGTGTGCAAAAACGAACAGCTCATAGGCAGTCACATGCTTTGGGGACAATGGATGGCTAATATTCTAAAGGAGGCTTTGGAAGGTATGACAAAGAGCCCAGACACCCCCTCCCTAAAGGCTGTCCCGCCCTGAGCCTCCTTACTTTTAAAGATCTCCGAATCGAAGCCAGCATCCTTCCCCACGTAGGCTGAAAGGCCAAGGCAAATGGAGTTTGAGAAGGTTCCGACCTCACACTCCTACTAGATCAGAGGTGTGGGCTTGGGTGTGGGTTTGAGGCCTCCTGTCTGTTGGTGGGTCCCTCCTTAGCTTCTGGAAGTTCCTTCACCTCCACGGGCCTCTATTCCTTTCTTGGTAAAATGTGGACAGTGATTCCTAGCTGATGGTGGTCACGGAGTTCTGAATAAGTGAGTTCACATGAACCAAGCCCTCAGCCAGAGCCTGGCACATAGTTGGTGCTCAGTGAAGGGCGGCTTTCATCCTTTGCCCAAACCCGCAGCCAGGATCACACAGTTTTCATGGAGGCCGAGTCTGGTCAGACTGGGATTTCTGGTGCAGTTAGGGACAGCCAGCAGGAGTGCTCAGAGAGGCATGTGGGGGCTTAAGGGTGAAATTCAAGGTGATGTGACCCAGACCACCAGAGGATAGTCACAGCCCTTGTCACATGGGGCGTACCACGTGCCCCATATTCACTCATTTCCTCCCCACAACACCCTGTCTGTTGATGCTGTTGTCATCCTATCACACAGATAAGGAAACTGAGGCATAGTCACCCAGCTAGTACCCCAGAACCCTGAAGCCATGATGGACTGGTCCCTGGTAAGGCCCTTCCCGAGAGAGGCCTGGGGAGAGTCAGGAGGCTGCCCAAAGTCACACAAAGTCAGTGAAAGACTCAGGATTAGAACCCAGAACTCCTACATCCCAACCCAGGGCCTTCTATCAGTTGCTATGGAGATGAGAGCAGGGAAGGGGTGGTAATGACGGTGAGTGGGTGCTTCTCGTAGGTGTGTGGCTGGAGTCTGGGGACCCTGGAGCTGGCCTTGATGGAGGGAGGGGTGGGGATCTGGAAGTGATGGGAAGGATGGATGGACAGAGGGAGGCAGGGTCCTGATGCCTGACCTTGGCTTGACTCTAGGCACAGCCTATAAGGACAACCCAGACTCCAGAGACAGCCAGGCTGGCAGAGGGGACAGCTGCCACCCAAGATCTATTTGGGGAATAGGGCAGAGGGGTGGAGAGGGCTGTGAAGGACAGTTTAACAAGGTCTGATGAGAGGCAGGGAGGGGAATGGACTCCAGCCTGTCCACTGACCAGGGACTCTGTGTGTGTGTGCATGTGTGTGCGTGCATGCATGCACATGTGCCTACACGAAACCTCTCTCTCAGGGGCCCTGAGGACAAGCAGCACTCGCCGGCGCCCAGGGGTATGGCTTCCTGGCTACACTCTGCCCTGGTCATGGGGCGGGGGATAGAGAGCTATCCCTTCCTAAAGCCGAGTACACACCACGCTTTACCTATGTCTCCACATTTAGTCAGCCCGAGCACCTGAGCGAGGTAGAGGGGCCCCCTTTACAGACGGGGCGGCTCAGAGAAGTGAAGCAAGGTGGCTCAGGCTCACATGGCCCGTCAGTGGCAGAGCCAGCGTGTGGACGTGGGTCTGGCTGACTTCCTCATGTCTCCCCGGACATTTATGCTGTTATTTCAGATGCCCCCTCCCCCGGGGGCCCTCCAGGATTGGGAATCACACCAGCCGGGAACTGCACAATTGGGAAATATGCACCAGAACCCGGATGGGGCGGTGAGGTCAAGAGAGGAGTTGGTAGGGCTCAGCTCCGAGGACCCCTCAGGAGGGCTGGCAGGGCCGGGCCACCCTTCCATGGGCCCCCAGTTGGATCCGGACGCAAGCCCACCCTCAGAGGTGAGCGCGCTCTTTGGAGACTGTGCGGCCTGAGGGAGGCGGCTCTCACTCGCTCCAGAGGCCCCAGGATGGTGAGGCTCTGTGGCTGCCCTGGTCACCGGATCCCAGGCCAAACATGCCCACGTCAAGGGCCCTGCCTCAATCTGACCGCAGATGCTGGTCCTCATCTGCTCAGCCGGGGTTTGCTCTGTGCTGGCCTGGCGGCTGGGATGGGAATGCTTACTTCGGACCAGGACTTTGGCGAAGGAGGAGGCCTGGCCATAGGCATTCTTCACCAGCACCGTGTAGGTGGCTGCGTCCTCAATGGTGCATCTGAAAAGGAGAAAAGGACCCCCCCGCTAGATTGCTGGGCTTCATCAGAAACTCAAGTCCCCATGGACGGGTAGGAAAGGAGGGGAGTAACATGAAGCCCCCATGTGAGAGATGTTAGGCTTTAGTTCAGGCCCCATTTCTGAAAAGTTTTGGGCCTTTGGGCTGGCCACTGGCCTTTGCTAGGTCTCAGTGCCCTTCTCTGAGGAACTAGGGACATAACACCAGCCTAACCCACCTCAGATGAAACTGCTGTGAAAATACGATTATTACGGACTCTGTAAGATCAGAGAGGTTAAGCGACTTGCCCATAGTCACACAGCACCCAGAATTCAACCCAGCTTCAAGGTGACAAGCTCTCTTACAAGGCGTAGCCTCCTGCTCTGTCAACACCTCCAAATCAGAATCCTGGAGCAGGAGCAGGAGCAGGGCACGGACTTGCCCGAGGCACACTGCCAGTCTGTGCCAGAACTGGGCCAGAGGCCCAGGTGTTCTCAATCTCAGGCCTGGGTCTCATCACCGGTCAGGCCAACCCGGTCTTGTTCCCAGTGGAGCTTGGGCTGGCTCCGTTCCAGAGCCACGTGGTGACAAACAGAGTCGCTGGTAGGATGTGGCACATCTGGTCCCAAAAGCCAACAGAGAGACTCATTGGTGTCGCCGCTCTTATCCCGGCTACTCGGGGCGGAATCCCTCCGGCTTCAAGAACCAGTCCCACCTGCCCCTCCAGGCCACCCCAGCCCTGCGTGCCACCCCCGACTGTGCAGCCCAGGGCACGTCCCTTCGTGGCATCGAGCGGTCAGACATTTACGTCCATGTATCCCCACTTGGCTTCTGCAGGGTGGGCCCAACGTCCTGTGCATACCCGTGTGTCTGAGGCCCAAGCTGGTGGAGATGGAGGGATTAGCGCACTGGAAAGAACCCAGGTGGGGAAAAGGGCTCTGGCCCGGGCCCTGCCCTGCCCTGTCCAAGCTGTGCAAGCCCCTTGACCCTGGGAGCCTGGGTGTCGTCTCCCGGCACGTGGGCAGGACCATGCTTCCCGGCAAGAACGGCGGTGGGTGTTAGCAGTCACACGAGCGCAGCACCCGACGCAGGGCTCAGTGCCGGGGTCCGTCCCGGAGCAGCCCGTGTGAACACTAGTGCACGCTCTGGGGGGGGACCCTGCTCGGATGGCCTCCCTCCTTGCACGCTGCTGCTGCCTTCAAATCCATGCTTACGGCTCACCATCTCCTGAGAGGCCCAGCTAACCGCTTCCCTTGAACCACGTCCCTTTGGACTTGTGCGTGCGTGTGCATGTGCATGCGGGTGTGCACGCATGTGTGTTTTCTCACCTCCAGCAAGGAGCGCCCCCAGCCTCCCTAGCCCACCATTCAGTCCTTCCAGCTGGCCCCCGACTCCGCATTACTTACCGTGTATTCCAGGCATCGGAATCACACGGGCAAATCTGGCAAATCCCAATCCCCATGCCCCGCTCCGGATTAAGACCTCCTTAATCTGCCTCTCGGGAGGCCAGAGGAGGGTCCATCCCACGAATCAGTGTTTTAGCAAGCACCCCAGACTCTTCCGACGCAGAAATCCTGCTCTGGCTTCGGATTGTTGGGGGCTGGGGGTCATGGGTTTCTCCAAGGCTCACAGCCTCACCTCCTAATCTCCAGCGTCAGCAGCCCGTAGTTGTTGGTGATTCGGTACTTTCCGGCTGGAAAGAGGCGGGGATCGATTCGCATGTCATTTTTGTACCTGTGGAGACACAGTGGTCTGTGGCAGGCTGTGTGGCTCTGAGCGGGAAGGATCTGGAGCCTCTCAGACCTGGACTCCAACCTCAGCTTTGTGTCATGACTTGCCTAAGTGACCCAAGGCAGCACTTTCACTGCACCCAACCTCAGTTGTCCTCATCTGTGAAATGGGGGTATTAAGAGCACTGACCAAACAGGATAAGCTATGTAAAGCTTTTCTCCGGGGCCCTGAGCGCCATAGATGCTCCTGGAAGCAGAGAAGAGGGAGCCTGTAATAAAGGGTCCCTGCCCTTCCCCTGCTAGAGGCACCCCCGGGACCAGGACCCAGCTTTTCCCTCCTCTCTGAGGGGGTTGCCAGGAAAGTGCCCCCATTCCTCCCTCCCTCCTCAACATCTCAGGATGGCAATTCTTTACCTCGGCTCTCATTAGAATCGCTGGAGAGAGCATGGAAAATCCCCATGCCCAGATTCTGAACACAAGGCTTTGGGAATTTAAACAAAAAAATTTTTTTAACATTTATTCATTTTTGAGAGAGTACGAGTGGGGGAGGGCAGAGAGAGAGGGAGACACAGAGTCGGAAGCAGGCTCTAGGCTCTGAGCTGTTAGCATAGAGCCTGACACATGGCTCGAACCCACAGACTGTGAGATCATGACCTGAGCTGAAGTCGGACACTTCAGTGACTGAGCCACCCAGGAGCCCCAAGGCTTTGGGAATTTGTATCAGAAGCTGTTCATTGGTGTCAAATAGCTGTTCCCTCTCATTCCAAAGGAACAGGATTCATCGCTGGGCCACCCAGTGTGTGACATATTTCCTACCCTCTCTTTCTGCTAGGTGTGGCCACATGATTAAGTCCTGTCAACAGGAAGGAAGTGCAAGTGTCATGTGGCTGCCATCGATGATCCTTTGTCCCCTTTATGTGGTCTTCCCCTCCATCCTATGGCAAGAACACGGCCCAGAGGGCCAGCATCTCCCACTGGGAAGGGCCGGGGCTGCGCCCCCCAGGAGTGAGCGGGACCAGGCCGGAGTTCCCAGGGAATCTGTGAGCATAGTCACCATGGCTGCCCCACCCTGGCATGCAGGTGAAGGAAAATGACACTTTTTATCTTATTTAAGCCGTTAAGAGCAGTCCCCATGCCCAGGCTGCATCTCAGATCTCTGTGGAGTCAGAATTTCTGGGGTGGGGCCCAGGCAGCAGTGTTTTTAAAACTCCCCATGTGACTCCCAAGGGTGGCGCAGCAAATTGCCCCAGCCTACTGCACCCTGGACACCGCCCTTTGTTTTCTGTGGACTCACTGGACGGTCAGGTGGCCTCACCTCTATCCATGGCCTATGGCAGGGGTTTGGAGGCTGAAGGAATGAAGGCTGGGAGGCCTGGGTTCTCGACACCTCTGGCTGTGTGACCTTGGGCAAGTCAGTCTCCCTCTCTGGGCCTCTGTGCCCATGAGGCTGCTCCAAGGACAGTCAGCCCCAGTGGTGGTTGAGGCTGAAGAGGAGGCAGAAGCCGAGAGAGGGCGCCCTAGCCACAGTAAGTCACCTTCCTGGGACCCAGCTACCCCCACACCCTGTTTGTGTCCATGGCAACCAAACAGCGCCACACCCACACCCATCACAGAGTCCCCGGGCTGCACCCTCTCCAAAAGGAGAGTAGTGCCTTATCTTGGTGTCCAATAGTTTTCCACCTCTCCTAGGCCAGGGGGCCAGAGTCAGGTTCGCCCACCCCCACCTTTCAGGAACATTCCAGACACCTCAGCCTGGTCAGTTTCCATCTTTCCTGGAAAAAAAAAAAAGCAGCAGCTGCAGCTCTGGGTGAGACCTGGACAGCCGGGGAGCTTAGCGAGTGTCTCGCCCTCTCTGGGCTCCGGTCTCCTGCCTGAACGGAAGGTCCTCGAAGGCGTGGGCTTTGCAGGTGACTGACTGCAAAGAACAGCCAGTCAGAAAACAGCATTAAGTGAGATAACAGAGGCCAGGCACCCAGCCCAGAGCCTAGCTCAGAGAGGCCTTCATAAAAGAGAGATTTTTATTCTTTCTCTAAACGTTCTTTCTTTGCATATTTTGGTATTGGATTTTATTTTTTAAGGCTGCTTGCGTAGCTCTGGAGATGGATTCTGGTATCAGATGGAATCATGCTCAGGGCTCACATTTGCAGTGTTAACATGGCCAGACTGGGCCTTGCCTAACTTGTCCTGCTGGTGCCCCTGCATTCAGGAAGTGCTTAATAATTGCTGAATGAATGTACTCGCCTGACCAACCTGGTGCTCCAGGATCTTCCTCTTAGCTGGGAGCTGGATGTCTACTAGGGCCTGGACAGAGCCCTGGAGGCCAGTCCCAGGACACTGAGTGGCTCTGTCCAAACACCAGACCCTCCAAGCCAGGAGCACCAGGGGCCACCTGAGTCTCTCCCGCTGGAAGAGGGCCTGGCCTTGTTTCCAGCACTTAACATGCTCAGCTCCCCGCTGTGGCAACATTGCTGGCAGGGGTGGAAATGAGTCTCTTTCCTGAAGCTCCCATGGAATGCCTTAGATATGGGCCTAAGTGCCAGGGCAGGGCAGGGCTTGGCTGCCAGGCAGGGCAGCTGAGGTACTGCCCTCCCCAACCCCCCCTTAGCCCGGGCCAGCTGGTGGGAGCCGTCCTCCTACCTGACCAGCCACTTACAGGCAGGGACTGCCTCGGTCCCTACAGAAACCCAGCGCCCAACACGACTTCTAGCTTCTGACACACTTTTTTGGAATGAATGTCATCTGGTCATGACCAGCCCCAATGCCTACCCCCTCAACACCTTTCTTGATTGGTCCAGGCCTGAGGGCTTTCTATTTCTCTGACTTCTGAAGCATTATTTGTGCTCCAAGGGAAAATAACAGTCGCAGAAAGACCTGCAGCTGGGAGGAGACCTGAGTTGGAATTCTGACTCAAAATGGCTGTGTGACCTTAGACAAGTCCCGCTACCTCTCTGAGCCGTGGGGAGAGCAAAGTGATAGGTCAGTAAAAATGGGGTCAAGTATAAGAAGTTGCATTTTCCTCTGTGATCTCGATCACTGGTGCGCTTATCCTCTCTCTCCTACTAGATCGTGGTTTGTACCCTCAAGATCTGCCTCTTGAGAAGGCTTCCTGGATCCTGGGGGCGGGGGGGGGGAGGGGGCATGGGGAAGCAGCCACTCCATCGCCTCGATCTTTACTCTTTTATGTCAAATGACACCCAAGAATGCACTTCTCTCTAAGTTGACATTTCTCCTCTGGGCTGAGGGTTCTTTGGGGGAAGATTGTGTGTGGTTCGGGCCTGGGGCAGATTATGCTCCTGGTAATTATTTGCTGGAATCCTTCCCTTCTCCCCCAGCACGTCTGACCCCATGCCTAAGACCCAGGGGAGCTCTCGAACAGGAGCTGCGTGAATGATACGCCTCCCTCCGGTTGGGACTGACAGAAAGCCCTGACAGAAAGCCCTGAAGCCACCACGCCCACCTCCACCTCCACCCCACCCCCCCTTTCCGAAGACACCTGCCACCTCCCTCCCCTCCCTCTGCCAGCAAGGCCTAGACCCTGCGGTTCTGCTATGGTTACACTCCCAGGAACAGCATCTTCTGCTGTTCTGAGGGCTTTCTCACCACATGCAGGCTGGGCAGGAGGTCTTCAACCCATTTTACAGAACACGAAACTGAAGCAGGACCAGAGAGGTTGACCAAGGCCACACACTCAGTTAGGAGAGAGGGCTGGGTCTGGACACAGGGGCTCCCACTCCAGGTCTGAGCTCCTCACTGGGGTGGGGGTGGGGTGGGGGTGCCCTCCCCGCCTCCCCTCTGCTCCTCTGCCCCCTGCCCTCCTCCTGCCATCCTCCTCCCACCCCGGAGATGCCCAGCTCAGAGCAGCTGCCTTCTTATACCAGCAGTTTTACAAGTGCGGGCTCCACTGTGGCCCAGCCTTCCTGCCCCAGGCTGGTGGGGAGGAGGCTAAGAATAACTCTAGGCTTGAGCCTCCCAGCAGCTGCTGCTCCCTGGGGGGTGGGCAGAGCTCAGGGTCCGTGGGGCTGAGCTTTTCTACGGCAGCAAGAGCTTCTGGGGGAGGAAGTGTGCTCCTGGGAGGGAGGGGCTGGGCTGTAGAGAATTCTCGCTCCTTTAGGGCTGGAGGCTCTGAGCTCGGCGGCAGGGTGAGGACCCCTTCTCTCCTGCCCCGGGGTCTTACCAGGTGACCTGGGGTGGAGGCGAGGCCTGGACGGTACAGGTCAGCAGGACTGTGGCGTGCTCCCAGACGGCGTGGGAGCGCAGAGGGATCCAGAACCAGGGCCCCCGGCCAGAACACAGCTCTCTCAGCTCCTTGGCCTCCCTGACCTTCTCCTCCATCTGGAGGTGAAGAGGCGAAGATCACCCATGAGCCAGGAGATCATGTCTCCCCAGTCTTTGCTGTCACCTTTCCCCCTGACACTCAGGTTCTGGAGTCACAGCCCCATGGGCTGGAGCCCCCCTTCCCCCATCACAGGCTGCTGGGAGGCAAGGTGACACAGACGGTAGGGGCTTTGGAACAGCAGGCCTGTGGTCAAGGCCAGATTCTGCCACTTCCTACCTGCAAGACCATAGGCAAGTCCTCAGTTTCCTCACCTGTAAAATGGGGATGATAATAATATTCTCCCGCCTCTCTGTGGAGTTGTAGTGAGGATTAAATGGCTAGTATGTGAAAGAACATGGGCACGGAGAAAGCCCACGTATGAGCTATTGCTCTCTTGCCCTGGGGAGGGGGCATGGAGAGTGGCTTCAGATTCCGGATCTTTGTCAAGAATAGTGTTTCCTGAGGGTCTTCTGTGTTCTTGGCCCCGGGAAGGTCACAGTACAAACCTAGTCTTGTTCAGTTGCCACCCCACCCCTGAGAGCTGACACACCACATACATCTATCTTACAGATGAGAAAACCGAGGCACGGCAAGGGTAAGTGGCTTGCCCAGAGTCACACAGCTGGAGGGCCGGGACCGCGGGATTCAAACTGGGTCCAAGACCAGGGCCTGGACTCTTTCCTGAATGTCCAGCAGCCTCTTGGGAAGGGGGTGGCTGAGGTGGGCAGCCTGTGATGGGCTGCAGGTCCCAGGACCCCTCACCCGCCGCCTCAGCGCCTTCCGGTCGCGTCTCTGGCGCAGGAGCCACTGGGTCCGAAGGAAGGCGATCTCCGTCCTCTCCCAGTCATTGCCGAAGCCCACTCGCTTCTGCCCTCGCTCCTCCAGCTCCACCGCAGAGGTCTGGCGCCTCAGCTGAGCCTCCCTGTGTGGCAGAGGCCGTCAGGGCCGAGGGCCCGGGGTTGGTGGGGGCACCCCAGCCGGGGCCGCCCGTCCTCCCCACGCCTGCCATCACCAGCTGCTCCTTAAGCTTCTTGAGGACAAAGCTTCTTCCCCCTAAATATTCGAATGGGCCTAGCTTACAGGTGGTGCATAATAAGTACTATGGATACAGGTCACAAAGCACTTTCACCAATTTCTGTTCCTTTTGTCTTCAGGACGACCAAGTGGACAGGAACAGTCCCCCTATTTTACAAGTCACCTGAGGCTTGGTGACTTGTCTCAGGCTGGCCAGGACCAGGACACAGGCTTTGTAGCCCAGGGAAGCCTCTCGCTGCTCTTAGGTGAAGCCCCGTGGTGAAGTGGGGACCCCCCTCCCCCGCTGGGGATGGTCCCTTGTTACTGCGTGTGGACCCATCCAGAGTGCAGTCTGGGCTTTTATGCTAGATGTAGAACTTTGGGCAGGCTCTTTAAGTCCAGTGAGGGAGCCTAGTAGAGACAGGGAACTGGACAGGAGGGCCTATTCTCAGCCCAGTGTTCTCTGAAAAGGCCACCTGACTTACCAAGATGTCTCCGAGGAGGCTGTCAGAGCCAGGGCTGCTGCAAGGGCGTAGTCTTCGGCGCTGAACTGGTACTCTTCCTCGCTGTCGTGGGAAAAGGGAGTTAATGGCAGGATTGCCTGGGGATCTGGCAGGGGCATGCCCGAGATTAGGGCTGCATCTACCTACCTCAGTCTCAGGACACTAGCAGGCATGGCTGTGCCTCCCCCCTCAGACTGGGATCCCCATAAAGCAGGGCTGTGCCTCCCCCCTCAGACTGGGATCCCCATAAAGCAGGGCTGTGCCTCCCCCCTCAGACTGGGATCCCCATAAAGCAGGGCTGTGCCTCCCTCCTCAGACCAGATACTCCAGAAGGAAGGATCTCTAGAGGATAGTGTTATACTCCATACTCAGACTGGCTTATCCAGAAAGCGGGCTGTGCCTCCCCTCTCAGACTGGGAACCCCTAGGGGTAGGGCGGTGGCTGGGGCGGGGTCCCTGATGATCCCACCTGGTGCGGAAGGTCCGCCTCCGCACTGAGGAACCCATGTGCAGGCTGTGCTGCCGCTCCTCCTTGTGCTCCTCCTCTTGCCGGTGTTCCAGCCGGTGGACCTCCACGGTCTGGGGGGGCCGGGGTTCCCCCACATTTCCGGGGCTCTGCGGCAGAGTCATGGCTGCGAGAGCAACGACCTGCCAAGCCAAGGTGCATGGTCACGCCACCAGGCATCTGGCCCTCCCTTCCCCTCCCCATGGGGTCCTCCCAGCATCGCTGGGAGGTTTGTGGGGTGGGGGTCCTCACTCCATCAGGCAGAGCGGGGCATGGAGGCGGGGGTGGGGCAGGGACCTGGCTAACGGGACAGAGGCAGCCTTCACGCCCTGAGACTGGCACCCTGCAGCTGGGTGAGTGCTGCCCCACGTCGGGGGCAGCCCCTGGCTTCCAGCCTCACTCTCGCCCGTGACCTGGGCAAAGCCCTCCCTTCTCTGGGCCTCGGCTTCTCGGGCAATGAGAAATCCAACACTGTGCTGTCCGAGGGTTGCTCTGGGACTCCAGATGGGCCGACGTCCTCACTCTTCCTGCACATGCCCACTCAGCCCCACTTGGCCTGCGCTGGTTTCCTCTCTCAGAGAACCCCTTCCCTCCCCCTGGCCTGCGCAGCCTCACGCAGGCTCCACAGCTGAGCGGAGGATGCTTCAGTGAGCACAGCAGGGGTGCTGGGACCCCGGCCTCCTCCCATTGCTCATTCCAGCTTCCAAGTGCATGCCCTTGGGCCAGACTCTGTGACTTGGTTTTCTCATCTGTAAAATGGGTCGACTGGCCTCCTGGGGTGGTTGTCAAGGTTGGATGGGTGCTTGGAGCATAGTAATTCGCATGTAAGTGTTAGACATTAACATTATTTTTCTAAGAATTCCTGTTGAAAAATTAGAGGCCACCTAGAATTTTCCCTACTTTAATCCCTTTTATACTTTTCTATCTCCATTCGGGTTTAGCTCTGATTCAAAAACGCCTCTGCCTCCTATTTCATTACTTCCTATTTGTACATCTTGACTCTTCAACAAGATTATAAGTGAATTAAAAGTAACAACAGTGAGGGGTGTCTGGGTGGCTCAGTGGGTTAAGCGTCCAACTCTTGATCTTGCCTCTGGTCGTGATTTCTTGGTTTGTGAGATCGAGCCCAGCATCAGGTTCTGTGTTGACAATGCGGAGCCTGCTTGGGATTCTCTCTCTCTCCCTCTCTCTCTGCCCCGCCTCTGCTCGGTCACGTGCTCCCCCCACCTCTCAAAATAAATAAACATTAAGAAAAAGAGTAACAACAGTGAGTGTTTACTGTGTGTCAGTCCCATTATCACCCCATTGTACAGAGGAGGAGGGAAAAGTGCTCGCCCAAGGTCCCCCAGCCAGTTGGTGGTGGGGCCATGACTGGCACCCAACTCAGCTCTCTTCACCTCTGTGTCACATGTCTACGCGAGGCCAGGCCTTGGCTGCGGTAGGGGACATAGTGAGCCACATGGCCTTTCTTGTAAGGGGATCACGACCCAGGGATCCCCCTTCGTGTTCTCGAGGCTCGGGTCTGGTCCACCGGTGGTGGCTGCCGGGTTGGATCAAATAGTGACAGAGCCACAGGGCTCAGGGAGTACATCTGTGGACAGGGAGAGGCAGGCAGAGAGAGCAGGGGGCCCGAGAGCTAGCTGGCTTTGGATTCTTGCACCAACTTCTCTCCCAGATCTGGGTCTCAGTGTCACCGCTGGGCCTCTGGGTCTCTGAGCTCAGGCCCCTCGGATGCTGAAGCTCTGGGATGCTTAGCGGGACCCCTGGTGCCTTCCACAGCTCCTCCGGGGGGAGAGTTCTGGCCGCAGGCCACTGACCTGGGACTATCCTTGCCGGGCTGAGACCTGAGGTCACCCCTAGCTCCCGCTTCCCCGGGGGTCCTCCTGGCCGCGGTGGGATGTGTGTGTGTCGTATTCTGACCTGGCTGTGAACATGGCACCTGGGGGACCACTTCTGTAAGCCCATCACATGGGAGAGGGGCCCGCTGGCTTCATCGGAGCCCTGTGGCCTGATGGGCCAGTTATGGGGCATCAGGGGGCTCAGGCTGCTGAGGGGCCACCTTAGCGGATATTTGCTCCTTCTAGTCCCTAAAATCTGCTCCCTTTCAGTGTCTGGATTACTGCAGGACTAAGGGCCGCCCTGAAACTTCCTTGGCCTCCTGCAGACAACCTGTCGAAACGTGAACAGGACGATCACTCCTTGAGATTCCTGTCTAGCCCCTCCTGGGGAAAAAGGCACGCCTGCACCCAGAGGATGACTGGCTCTGCTCCTTCCGCCCCTCCGTCCTCACAGCCCCAGAGGCGAGCTCTGGGCACCACCCGGGGCGGGGAGGCCCTTCCCCCTCCCCCCCAGCTTTTCTGGGACACGGTGGCCCTGGCCCTGGCGCCTGAGGAACGTTCCTTGGCATCAGCTGCTGGCTCCCTTCCTCGGATGCTCTGTTCCTGATTAGCACTGTGGAGGGGTGTGTGTGTGTGTGTGTGTGTGTGTGTGTGTGTGTGTGTGACTGGCACTCATCCCTGACCTCCTGGGCCTCCTGCAACCAGACCCTGGACTCTGGTGGATGAGCCAATGCTTCTTTTTAAAGCGCTGACCGAGGCTTGGGATGAAGTAGCAATGGCAGTGCAGCGCCTCGTGGGCCAGGCGGGGAGGGGTCGGCGGGGTGCAGGCCTGCGGGGAAAGCCGACCCCTGCCCTCTCCTGGGGGTGTAAGGCCCGCACTCCTGGGCCCGCAGCATGGCCGCCCCTCATCTTCCAAGCCCCAGTCTGCTTTTCCACAAGGGCACCTGGCAGGGACCTCCAAAGACAAGGGGCAACGAGGTCTGTCCCCGCTTCCTCGGGAGGGAAAGGGAAGGGCACAGAGGCTGAGCGACTCGCAGAAGCTGGTGGCAGAAGGCTGGGTCCTCTGGGCCGGCCAGCTCCCGCTAGCTCCCGCGTCTGGAGCCCTGACCTTGCCACTGAGTAGCTGGGGCCACCCCTGCCCTGTCTGGGCCTCGGTTTCCTGCCAGTGAGCGCAGGCTGGACGAGTGCCCTCCTGGCCCCGAAACTCGGGCCATGAGGGCTTCCTTGCCCTCCCGGCCTGCCCGGTGGGCCAAGCAGGCCTCGGCCAGCGCTGCTCTGGCTTCGCAGGACTTGCCAGCTCACGGGGCCCCTTCCGCTTGTCAGGCGTCCCCGACGGTCTGTTTCACAGCTTTCACATCACAGAGGGCTCAGCCCAGAGGACCGAGGGCCATGCAGAACGGTGAGACCGGGCGGGGGTCTCCAGAATCCCCTTCCCATTTTTACTCGGAGTGCTGACTCAGTACGTGTCCTTCTTCCCAAATCCCCCAGGGTCCCTTCCCAACACTCTCCCCGCTACACACACACACTCGCACACACACCCCACTTGCTATTGGAAAGCTAAGGGTCTCACTTTCTGAGGGTGTCCCTCCCCACCTCTGATCCCTGGAGGTGACTCACAGAAGCAGCTGTGCCCACTTAGTCGTCTCTGAAGAGAAAATTCCAGAGGAGGAGAGGGACCTCAGTTCCTTCTTGCCCTGGGCTCAGCGGGGACTGGAAGAAGAATGCGATCCTGGAGCCCGCATGGGCCTTAAATATAGCAGCGCTGAGACAGTTGATGACAATGGATGGGAACTATCGGGAGGGGGGGGGGGACAGAGAGGAGGGGCCGTCCCGCCAGCGCTGCTCAGGCGGCAGCAACAGGTGGAGCTGTCCCCACCCCCACCCGGCCTCCGCACACCACTTCTGCCCTCTGCGTGATCCCCGCTGCCCAGCTCTGCCCCCCGCCCCCTAAGTGAGGTACAGAGAAGGCAAGAGCTCAGGCCTGGCTGTAGGGAAAGCAGTCGGGGGGTGCTAAGGGGTTGTCCCAGGAGCGGCGGCTCCGACTGGTGCCCTGGGGGAAGACGCCCAGCTTCTCGGATCTGATCCCCCTCTGAAAAGTGGGCACGGTGAGGCTGGACACCAGTCACCAGTCCTGAAGAGCGTGGAAGCAATGTGACCTGTAGTGAGTATTCAGAGCTTGCACTGTGACTGGCTGGGAGGGGGGCAGGTGGCTTCTCACGCCAGCACCCACTGGCCCGGCCCTCCCGGCCCTCCCGGCCATGGTCGGTGGGGATGGGCATGGCTTGGTGGGGGTCTTAATCTCCTGCTCTATTTGAAAACCCCTTTCTGAGTCCTCCCGCTTCCCCCCTGTCTCACTGGCCTCAGGGGGGACATTTGGTGGCTCTCTTCCATCTTGTACTGAGCCAGCCTCCGAAGGGCTTCCCAAGGATCCACGTTGATACATTCTCGGTGAGGTGTGAGTGTGAATCGTACACACGGCAGAGGGTGTGTGGGCTTCCAGGACAGCAGGAGACAGACGTTTAAACTGCTGAGAGACCGAGAAGGTTCCGGTAGGGTAGATGAAGCTGCAGACGGGTCGGGTGCCCACCGAGGCCAGTGTAACAGGAGTTGCACCGATAACTCCACAGCAGTAGGAACATGGGGGCTCACCCTCCTTGTGTGTGTGGGATTCACACTCACCCCAGGGATGCCCTCACTCCTCATGGGGACGTCACCTCAGGAAGGGCTGGATGTGCCTTAAAGGGCACACAGCCAACCCTGCAGGTCACGAGGTTGAGCAGAGGTGAGGCTTGGAATCTTGAGGCAAACCTTGGTTTGCTTGTTTGATTTTTAAAAAATGTTTATTTTTGAGAGAGAGAGAGAGAGACAGAGCACAGTGAGGGATGGGCAGAGAGAGACGGAGACACAGAATCTGAAGCAGGCTCCAGGCTCTGAACTAGCTGTCAGCACAGAGCCTGATGCATTGTCACCACAGAGCCCAATGAGGGGCTCAAACTCACAAGCTGTGAGATCATGACCTGAGCCAAAGTCGGATGCTTAACCGACTGGGCCACCCAAGGTGCCCCTAAACCTTGGTTTAAATCCCAGCCTTTGGCACCTGCACTCACTAATGGAGGGACCCTGGCCTCCTCTCTGGGCCTTAGCTGCTTTATTAGTAAGTTGGAGGTAAATTCCAGAACAACTGGAAACTTGCGTGCCTGTCTTGTTCACTGTATCCCCAGCCCGAGGACAGTGCCTGGCATGCAACTAGGCCGTTGATATGTTTGTTGAAAAATGGATGAGGGGCGCCTGGGGGGCTCAGTTGGCTGAGCGTCCAGCTTCGGCTCAGGTCATGATCTCACGGTTCGTGGGTTCGAGCCCCACGTCAGGCTCTGTGCTGACAGCTAGCTTAGAGCCTGGAGCCTGTCTTCAGATTCTGTATCTCCCTCTCTGACCCTGCCCTGCTCATGCTGTTTCTCCCTCTCTCTTTCTTTCTCAAAAATAAATAAAACATAAAATTAAAAAAAAAAAAAAAAAGAAAAAAGAAAAATGGATGGATGGATGGATACCTGTCCTGCAGAATGACTGTGAGATTCAAATGAGGTTAAAAGCATAAATTGCCTGATGAAGTACCTGGCTCTCAGCCAGTGCCCCTCCATCTTTCCTTCTCATCTTCCCCCTTTCATTGCCTTCCCCGGATGTCTGACTGTTAAGGACAGTTGTTTAGATTCACCAGCAGCCACTCTGGACGTCCACTCCACCTTTTCAGACCACAGCCACACCGTTTTTGGAGGACGCTTCCCCTGGTGGCCAAGCGGAGAGCTGTCTGGCCCTGGGCTCCCTCCCAGCACCTCCTCTCTGCCGTCTCCAGTCCGTCCGTCTGTCGCTCTCCTCCCCATCCCCTCAGCTAATTCCAGATACTGTTCTTGTCACACTCACGGTCTAAGTGTATCTTCCTTATGCTGCTTCCTCCTTAGAGTGGGAAAGGAAAATGGGCTCAAGCAGCCCAGGGGCTGAGCAGGGAGCCAGGGTCTCAGGGCTGTGCCACACCTACATCTGCAAGTGAGCCCATTCCTGCCTCCGTCCCACTTTCTGGAAGGTAGGGTGGAGACGGCAACAAGGAGACGAGCTTTGGCCATGGCATGTGGTCATCGCCTCCTTGTTTAGGCTGACACTCAGACCTAGGAGGGGCACAGAGAGATCCAGCCTCGGGGATCCCAGCGGGGTCCAGGTCCATGGGCCCTATTCTCTGGGTGGAGACTCAGGCAACCCCTATAAGTTTCTGGGGCCGGGGGCTCGGAAGGCCAGAGGCCTGCAGACTTCACAGGTGGAAGTGCTACCAGAGTAGCCTGGACCCGCACCCCCACCCAGGGGATGTACTAAGAGTGACTCCAGGGAGGTAATTTGACGCTCTGGACAGGGAAACTTTTGGGGAGAGGGCATTGTTCCTTCTACTTGCTGGAGAGGAATAATCAAAGGTGTTTATTAGAAATACAAATTCACCAGGAGCAGTGGATTTAGCAGGGCTGGGGCGGCTGGGGAAGCTGTGTTTCTAGTAAGTTCCCAGGGGATTCTCATGACGACGAGGCAAGTTTAGAAAACCAACCTGGGCAAGGAACCTCTCTGAGCCACGTTTTCCTTTCTTGCAAGATACCAGTCATATGACCTGGGAGTTTCCCAGGAGGATGAGTGGTCCAGGAAGTAAACCGCCAAGCGACATGGCTGAGTCTCTCCTTCTCCTTCTTCTATTAATTTTTTTTTTTTTGAAGGAGAGGGAGACAGAGTGTGGGTGGGAAAAGAGCAGAGAGAGAGGGAGACAGAATCTGAAGCAGGTTCCAGGCTCTGAGCTAGCTGTCAGCACAGAGCCCGATGCGAACCCACGAGTGGTGAGATCCTGACCTGAGCCGAAGTCGGACATTCAACTGACTGAGCCAGCAGGTGCCCCTCTCCTTCTCCTTCTTATGGCTGCTGGTACTGCCATGGCGGCCACAGGGTCCGGTCCGTTCACTCTTGGACGGGGCTCTGCTGTGAACACTCATTCCACTGGGTGAGGCTGGGCCAGGTTATGGTGATTCTTGGTAACGGGGGTCAGGGTCTAGGACACTCAGGGGTGCCAGTGCCTCAGCCCAGCTCCAGGGGGCCTCAGACACTCTGCCTTCCAGCTGCTTCCAGCCCTGTCTGCAGGCCTGGGCTGCCTGCTTGGGAGAGCAGAGGTCTGGTGCCTCTCCCTCAGTGGGGACAGGGCAGCCTGAAGAGGGTCACAGGGCTCAGAGCCATTCGTCTCTCTCCTCAGGCACTCAGACTCTGCCCTCCAAGAGTCATGAAGTAGTTGGGACATCTGTCTGTCACCCTGAGTTGCACGGCCCTGTGAGTTGGAAGAGATGTTTACAGCCTAAAAAAAAAATCTCTGTGACTCCTCATTCCCCTTACCTGGTGAGAACAGTCTGGCTGTTAGGTTGTTTCTCATTACTAATCAAGGTGAGGATAGTCAACCTTTGGCCAAGTTCACCTGAAGGGACAGGAAGCGGACTTGTTTGTAGTGTGGGGGGAGGGGCCCTTAGCGCTGCTGAGAGAGTGGGCTGGGGACCTTGAAGGGTGGCCCACCGCTGTATTATGGAGCTACTGGGTCTAGACCATGACCCTGAAGGGGTGTTAAATATTAATTACAAACAGATAAGAGAACCGCCACCTGGTGCTGTGCTGGGGGGGGTGAGGAAGATGAGGGAAGACGTATCTGGGTGCAAAGAGAGGACACCGTATACTCAGGAAGGTCATGCCCAGGCAACCCGACTTCGATCCTGTTTCTCAGAAATATTCAGAATCGGCTTCGGGACAGGAAGGCGATGAAAGGTCCTGGCCCCTTAAGGACCCCACTGGGTCCCCCTTCCTTAATCCTCATTAGTCTCATCTCTGAGAATCCAGACCAGTGTGGAAAGTTCCTTCTCCTGATGAGGACAGGAAACGCTAGGTTTGAGCTCCGTCTACGTCCCGCCTTCCAAGGGGGGGCCCCTCGCTGAGTCCCTTCTCCTCTCTGGGCCTTGGTTATCTTATCGTAGGGCTCATCTGAGAGGCAAATAAATGGTACAAAGGACAAGGCAGCACCCCGCAGCATAAGTAAGAAGCCCTTTCCTTACGTAGGAGCAGCTGTCGGGGCAGAAGGGCAAGGGAGCCCTGCACCGCCTCCAGTGAGCTGTCAGGGAGGAGGTCCCCTGGGAACAGCACCCCACCCACCAGCAGCTTCCTCCTACGACCTCAGAGAGAAGCTTCAATCCGTCTTCAGACCCTTCAGCCCCTCTGGCCTGGCCCAGGGCGATCCTGAGAAAATCAGGGTATTTGAGCCCATGAGAAAATGCCCAGGGTGAAGCCATCCTGAACTGGGGGAGTGGGTCACTCACTGTGCTACCCGATTATAAAGCATCACAACGGACACTTTTTGGGCACTGTGCATGTGCCAGGCACAATTAAGTACTTTACAGACAGTTCCTGAATTAATTTCGTGCTCTTCACATGCCCGATGCCCATGAAGCAGGTGTTATTATCTCCCCTCTGCAGACGAAGAACCTGAGGTTTTGAGGAGTGATGCATTTACTTGAAGTCATACAGCTGGTAATTGATGAGGCCGGGACTTGAACTCAGATGAGCTAAGTTTCCAAAGCTGTGAAGTGGGTGCACTTTGTTGTTGTGTCTGTTTCAGGGGCCACATGACCCCATGTTCCTTACAAACCCTGCTCTCAAAACAGGATCTGAAACGTCTGTCAGCAGGAAAGGCCCCGTGTGTCCTCCCTCCCTGGGGGACCTGCGTTCCAAGCGGGGAAAGCCCCCAGCAGGGGAATGAAGTGGAGATGGCCTGATCTCAGGCCCCGGGGCCGCACCCCTCCCTTGTAGGCTGTCTTGGCTCAGCCCAACCTGCTATGAGGGTCCCTCCTGGGCTCTGGGCTCTGTTTCTTGGGTGAGGGGTGCCACAGAGGAAGCAGAGACCTCACTCTCTGTCCAACGAGTTTACGGATTTGGCCAGGAATGGGCTGGAGAACCTCATGTCCAGCATCTTAGGAGCTGGGGCGCTGGGTCTCCGTGAAGCCTCCCCGCATTAGCTCCCACACTCTTTCGGCCCCACAGAGCTCCGCTTGTGCGCGCTCATTTGCACACGATGCACGTGCAGATCTCCTGGGCTGCAGTCTTTACTGTGCCTTTTTGCTCCAAATGCAGCTCACCATGGCAGCAGCCCTGTGTCCCTCTTTCCTTTGGTCCTTTTAAGGGCACTCACCTGTGGCCGGGCGGCACAGAGGCCGAAACACTGTTAGGGTGGGGGTGCGGGCCGGTGGTGTGAGGTTGTGTGGGGACAGGGAGGAAGCCCCAGGCCCGTCCAGCTCTCGGCTCAGGCCTCCCACTGCACGGTCAGGCCCAGGCCTCTGAAGAGAGAGTCCAGTTCTGTGGGCTGTTTCAGGTCTGATGCCTGAAGGGCTGCGCTCTGGGCCTCAGTCTCATATACAGGATCCTCGTCCTTGGGACACAAGAAGGACTCCAGCAGGCCCCAGGGACTTGGTTCCTGGTCTGTGGGGGAACATGGGGGAGAAGGAGTGTCCAAAGGGAAGGATACAGGGTGGCCCTCGATCTGGACAGAAGCGAGGAGGGGGAGCTGGCCCTTCAGGTACGATGGTGTCCCTGGCTCTCCTCTGCGTAGCACACGAGGGTCAGATACTCTGTCCGGGTGAACCCCCAGATGCTGGTGGGAGGGATTTGCTTCGTGGGGGTCCTTCATATCCAAGGAGGTCACCCCTTGCAGAGAAAGGCCATCTGGGATATACTTTCCAGCTGGTGCCTCTTTCTGGAGCTGACCTTTAGACCTGAGGTGTTTGGGGCTAGAGAGTGTCACAGGTGGGGAGTCTTTGCCAGAACCTTCTACACACATCCCATAGGAAGAAGTCCAGCTGTCTGGAGTGGTCTGAGGAGTGTAGGAGGGCAGCTGGACCTCAGAGATGGTCTGTGCCATGTATGATGGAGGCTTAACTTCGGGGGTCACTTGAGGTGCGTAGGATGGGGGCCTAACTTCCGGGGCAGCCTGGGGCGCAGAGGACAGTGAGGAGAGCGTCTGGTGAGGCGGCAGTCCGGAGGGCCGGAGGATGGAGACGTCCGGCTGCCCGAGGTAGGTGAGCTCAGACAGGCTGCGCAGCGGTGGGGCTCCCGGGGGCTCCCTGGGCCCAGAGACCTTGACTTGAGAGTACTGGACAGGCTGGGCCAGGCTGCTGGGGCTGCTCAGGTCAAAGACCGGGATCAGCACGTGCTCCTGGATGAACCGCAAAGGCTGGAAGGTCAGGACTCGCTGGACGTTCTGTGCGGGGACAACAGTGGGCCCGTTAGGACACGTTCTAAGCTCCCTGACGGTGCCACAGATGGTCGGGGTCCTCCGAGGAGAGGCAGAGGGGATGGGGTCGACCACCTGGGGGACACGAACACCACCTTGGCTTTCCAGAGATTCCTCTAAATGCTGGGCCCCTGGGAAGGCACAGGGCTCCCAGTTGAGGCTTGAGTTGAGGGCCGCTTCAAAGTCTAGGCTGTCTCAAGGAGAGAGACAGAGGCTGTGGTTTCTCGAGAAGATAGATAATCCAGGAAGTAGGAGGTTACCTTGCGGTACGCTCTCGAGGTGGCAACCCACACTGCTCCTCACCCACGGTCCCCATGAGCCTGATATAGGGGACTGGGTGCAAAAGGATGGGGGCGGGGAGAGGAGGCGGGAGAGCTTTACAGGAAATGGCTCATCTGGGCTTTGACATTGAGTGAAATGCCCTCAAGCTCCTCTGTCCTTCACATAAACAAGAGTCCGCTTTTTGAGCCCCAGACCCGCTAGGCCCTGGACAGCAGGCCCTGCTGCTTCAGCAGAGAGCCAGTACTGGCCACCATACTGGGGCTGCTGTTGTGACTTGGGTGGCTTCTAAGTCCTGGCTACACTGGCCCACATTCCTAGGTGGCCCATTTTGACAGGACATGAGCTCCAGGGCTCCCCAGAGCGCCCACCCCTGGTCAGCCCCTTGGAGCCACCTGCTCTCCTAGGGTGCCTGCCTGGACATGGATGCTTTCAAGTCACGTGGGTTTTCTCTTCCAAGCCCACTGTTCCTGGCCACCTGCCCTTCTCCAAGACACCCTGCAGGGCCACGTCTTTGTCGACTTTAGGTTGGAGAGGAGAAAAGAGGTCTAATTTTCTGAGCTACATGCTTCTCCCTGCCCTTCAGGGAGAGCCAGGGGGCCCCGGGCCCATGTCCCCTGCTGCTTTGGGGTCCCCTGGACCTCTCCTCCTGTCCCAGGCACAGCTGCTCACCAGGGAGTTGGGAGGCGGAGGCGGCTTGGAGACATATCTGTAGCTCAGGTAGCAGAGCCCTGCGACGACGAAGCCCATGGAGAACAGGAAGGCGCCCGAGAAGGAGTACGTCCACGTCCGATCTGGGGGAGCAAAGGGGCCAGCGCAGGGAGTCTGAGGCGGGGCTCTGGTCTGGGCCCGATCCCGCATGGACACTGCGGGCTGGTGCTTCCCCGGCCCCGCCCTCTCGGACCAGGCTCGGGGAGGTCTCTCCTACCCCCAACAGGCGGGGTCAAGAGCACACGTAGAGGGCCACGTTCTAGATGGCTAAATATCCAGAATTTATAAATCATTCTTACACTATGTTATATGCTCCCACCCTGACAAATATAGTCTTTATAACAACCTGGCTCAGCGCAGAGCCTGCTTGGACTCCTCTCTCTCTCTCTCTCTCTCTCAAATGAAAAACAAATTAAAAAATATATAACAACCTAGAAGGCTAAGTTTGAATTTTGGATTCTTAGATTCCTTGGGGTCCCCTGCTGAAATGTGGGGGGCCAGGGAGAACCTGCCACAGGCCCCTGACCCACCCTGGCCCCCCCGCTCTCTGGCAGAGGCTTTGTGCACATGGATGTGGACTTCCCAGCCCTCATAGCCAAGCTCATCCACGTGTCCCCTGCCTCCAAACAAACAGCCACCTGTTGGCCACCCTTTGGGCTGAGGGTCCGCACATCAACAGTGTCTCCTCTTGGGAGGAAGGATGCAAGGAACAGATCTGCTAGACTGGACACAGGCGCAGGGCATTTGTCCAGGGCATTTGGGGGTCCCAGGTACTCAGAGCGTGGTCTAGAAGGGAGGTCACAGGCTCGGGAGAGACCTGTGCATTTGGACCTATGGACTCCTCATCTTGTGGGGAGGGTCAAGGCCAGAGTATGGCCAGAGTAGAGCCTTTTAAAGAGGCCTCTCTTGCTTGGGTCAGAGGACAGTCCTGCCTCCCTAGGAGGGAGTGAAGGGACAGAGGCAGAGGCGGGTGGGAGAGAGGTGGCAGTGGGAGGGGCCTGTCCTCCGTGCCTCCCTACAGAGGTAATGAGCTGGGTGTTTGGGAAGACCTTGCTCAAGAGGGAGCCTGGGATGGCACCACCCTTTCTGAAAGGGAAGGAGAAGGACGTCCAGGGGCGTTAGCATCGAGCCCTCTCCCTGCGCATCTCTGGGACTGACGCAGCCAGTTCTTGGCATGACACACTTCTTGTCACCAGCCCAGGTGGGACCGGTAGGGGAAGTGGTAAGGAAGCAGTAGTTGGGGTTTTTGCTAAAACTGGCGATGTGTGTTCTCCAGGGGTTTTGACCCTCCAGACGACCTTCCTTCCACTCCTCCTTGTGGCTTCAGTGCGGGGTGCTGATCACCAGCTGGCAGGGACCTTGGCAATGGCCATGAACTCCGGGAATTACAAGAGCCTCCACTTCTAGCCCACGTCTCGCCCCTCCCCAGCCCTGAGTCTTGGACCTCTCGGGGTGAGCTTCCCACTGCAGTGATAACCCTGTCCCCTGTCACATGGCATTCCTCTTGGTGCTCCGGGGAGAAGAACCACCAGAATGTCCTGCGTGACATGCCTAACGTTACAGGAGACCCACTGCTCCATCAGGAAAGGATAGGGACTTGGGGTATTCCCTGTGAGATTTCACCCATGCGAAAGCAGGAAGAAATGATGGTGGTAACACTGGAATGTGGGGTGTTAGAGGTCTGGCTCAACCACTGATAGGCTGAGATTACTTCTCTCTCAGGCATGACCCTCTCTGGTCTATTTATTAAGAAGAGTAGCCAGCAGGGGCACCTGGGTGGCTCAGTTGGTTGAGCATCCAACTTTGGCTCAGATCATGATCTCATGGTTTATGAGTTCAAGCCCTGTGTCAGGCTCTGTGCTGACGGCTCGGAGCCTGGATGGAGCCTGCTTTGGATTCTGTGTTTCCCTCTCTTTCTGCCCCTCCCCTGCTTGTGCTCTGTCTCTTCCTCAAAAATAAATAAACATTAAAAAAAAAGAATAGTAGCCAACAATTACTGAACTCTTACTATATACACAGTGTGGTGTGGCATGCTCTACCTATGACATCCCACCAAACACAGAGGCCCAGAGATGCTCCTTTCTCAGGGATAATGAAGCTGAGTCTCAGAGAGGCTAAGTGACTTAACCAAGGTCACACAGCTGCTCAGTGGAGAACCAGGACTGGTATAGTCAGTACAAAGCTCTCCTCATAGGCACTACCCAAGGATGCCTTAGTTTCCCCATCTGTAAAAATTGGATATGAGGTGATATGACCCCTAGAGCCCTTTCCAGCATCAAGATATTCAGATGTTGCTCCAAGACCTTCTCAGACGTCCTGAGAAGTAAAGTTCTGGACTCTGGGAATAAGACTGCATGCTACGGGGTCCCATATCATGACCCTTGATATGGGCTCAAAGGCAGGATGTATCACTCTGAAATGGAAATATGAGATACAAATGTGCAGTAGAGAGGCCTAGCTGAACACAAAATTGCAAAGTGCTCGTTAGAGCCCGGGCTTCAAGATTAGATGAACTGACCAGCTGTGTAGATGACAGTAAGTTGCTTAGCCTCTCTGAGCCAGAGTTCCTCCTCTGTAAGATGGGGATGAGGCTACTCCACCTGCAGGGTTGTTACAAAGATGCAATGGATAAACGCATGTGAAGCATTGAACACAGTGCTTGGCAATGGAGTGGGTACTTAATAAAGGGTAGGAATTGTTCATATACTTAATTTCGAAGGATAAAGTGCCTTCTAGATGTCAGGAAGAAATAGCCAATAAGAAGTGTGACTTAAGGGGTGCTTGGGTGGCTCAGTTGGTTAAGTGTCTGACTTTGGCTCAGGTCATGATCTCATGGTTTGTGAGTTCGAGCCCTGTGTCGGGCTTTGCGCTGACAGCTGAGAGCCTGGAGCCTGCTTTGGATTCTGTGTCTCCTTCTCTCTCTGCCCGACCCTGTTCGCTCTCTGTCTCTCTTGAAAATAAATGAACATTAAAAAAAAAAGAAGTGTGACTTAGGTAAAAGTATCTATAGTCTTAGAAAAAAATAAAAAAGTATCTCATCATGAGCTCGATGTGTAAGGACAAACCAATAGAAGGAGAAGAGGAGAGGGGTCTGCACATTGTCAGAAAGTGGGGTGGGGGGAGGGGTGGGCCAATAATGGCGAGCTTTGTCTAGTCCATCCAAGGGAAGGAGTCACGCATCATCTACATGCTCCCAGCTTGGTGCCCATCAAGTTGGCTTCCTTTTCTAGTTCTGCTCTTGCCAAGTTCTATTCTGGTCTCCCAGTGGCCCATCCCCAGGAAAGGCATGTCCTGTGTAAGTGGCCAGTGCTGGCCTTTCTACCAGGCATCTCTTCCTTTGAAAATGAACGCACTAGGACTTGGGTGGAGAAATCAGTCCCCTGTGGGTTCTTGGGGCGATTGGTGAGTTGGGTTTCTGAACAACACCGGGGACCTGAGCTTCCAAGACGATAGTTCTACCAACTTGCAGGTACACCCTACGGCCCAGCCTCTCGCAGCTGCCTCACCTCCTCATCAGCACAGAAATCACCTACTGACATCATTAATCTGAACCTGATGACTAAGGACGAGACTCTTTTTCCACATCCATCCGACCCACTCCTATCACTTTCATCTTCTCAGCTTGCAGCTCTGAGCATGACAACATTTCTATCTCTGTGAACACGAGCACTAATAAAAACATCTAACGGTGAGAGTTGAGTTTCAGTGTGCTAGAGGAAGGGAGGTTGGGGCGCCATCTCCCTGAGCCGATGACTCAAAACCATTTCTATAGTTGTGCGGCGATGAGAACATGGTCTCCTGGTCTATCCCTCGCCACCTGTGTGCCCATGGGCAGGTTACTTAACTGCTCTGCACTTCAGTGTCTTCAGTAAAACAAGGCAATAATTGGACTTGTCTCGTAGGTAGTTCACGAGGATTGTGCTTAGTAGCGCCTGGTCGCTGGCTAGCATGGCAGAGACGCTAGTTCTTATCACTGTTACTATTCTTTGACTTTGGGAGATACTGAGGGAATTTTTATCATCTCTGCTTTCTCCTTCTGCAGATTTTTTCCTAGTATATCTCACGTGGGTTAATATGAAGGGGAGTTTTCCAGGGTATATACAAAGCTGGCCAGAGAGAGGATAGCTAGCAGGTTGGAGGGTGGGGATTAAACACGTTTAATGATAACCCATCAGCTAACTCAGTGATGGATAAACAAACATTGACTTTGGTGATACACTAGCAATCCTTCTGTAGTTTTTGTGCACCACCAAACCTCACCGTGCTTAGATGGAAGAAAGCACAGAGTCAAGATTTGAATTCAGGAGCCCCACGTCCCTCTGGCTTCAGTTGAACTTACCCGGCAGGGTCTTCACTTGACACACGTAGGGGGCGCTCTCTTTGAGCAAGGTTGGCACGAAAATCCTGATGGTCCCAAGGAACTCCGTGTCAGGGGTCAGGCCAATGAACTCGTATTCTCTCTGCTTGCCTCCGAGGTGCTGAATTTGATAGAGAACCCAGAGAAACTTTCCTTATACACCAGTCTCCATATGGAGCCCAAGAAAGCTTGTGCACACCTCTGTCTGTGTCACTACATGCAGTATGGTCCACCAGCTCCCCAAAGCCAAAACTGGTGATTGGTCTGGAATGCTCTATTCCTATTCTCCTGCCCTCGGCTTTGTCTGCAAACCCAATCAGTCACCAAGAAACATGTGCTTTCACTAGAACAGTGTCTGGTCCATAAAGCACTCTCTATACTAGCTGCTGTCATCACCACCATCACCTCCATCACCAACACCACCACCTCCAGCACCTTCACTGCCGGCACCACCACCACCACCAACATCACCATTATCTCTCCTTCTTCTAGTTTTCCTCCTGATCCTCTTCCTCCTTCTTTGTCAAGCATCAAGAACCCTTGAATACCCATCCCTCTTCTTGCCTTCCTCATTGCTTCTACCTTACTTGGGCCTCCCCATCTCGAGCCTGGACTTCTGCAGTAGCTTCCTTACTGGTCACCTGTCTCTGGTTTTGCCCCTCTCCACTTCCATATTCCTCCAAAGTGCCAAAGTGATATTTCCAAAAGATTAATATAATTCCAATGCTCTTCTATTTAAATCTTTGGATGGTTTGGCCCATATCACTGGATAAAACCCTGGTCCCTGCCTCCCTGTCCACTTATCTCTCTACGGCCCACCTGGCCCTTTGGGCTCTGCCAATGCCAAATGCCCGTTGTTCCTGCCTGTCGCATTTTGCCTGCTCCTTCACATTTGCTGTCCCTTCTGCTGGAGCTGCTCTTTAGTTCTCGCCCTTTGGTGTGTTTCCAACCTCTTGACCTTGAACTTCTCCCTTGGCTGCCTTGTTCCATTGTTCTGGTTCTCATCCTCTCTCTCACTGTTTCAGCTCCTCAGTTCTGTTGTTCTGCAAGATTTGCTTTTCATCCTTTTTTCCTTTGTCACTTACTCTTGCACTTGGTGATCTTATCTGGACCTATGGGTCCTGTGCTCACCGGTGTGTGGACAACTTCCAAGGGAGGAAGGGCCTTGAAGTTTCTAATGTGGACTTCAAGCTCAATGCTGGATGGCACTACATGGGTATGAGTTAGACAACTCAGCATGTCCAAGCATGCTGGTCTCTTCTCTTTGGGTCCCACCCCATCTCAAACCCCAAAACTGCACCTGTGTTCGATTCCCAAGCTCTATCAATAGTGTCTTTCTAGTTTCAATATTCAAGGCCCAAAACTTGAAGCCATTTTTGACAAAACCCTTCTTATATCCTTTGTTTCTTGTTGCTTTTACATGATCCATAGACCTTCATTTAAAGGGTCCAGAGCTGTGTTCTTGGGCATTTGAAAGGTAAGAATTTCCTTCTTTGGTTCTTTGCATTTCAGTTATGTCTTCCCCTTTCCAGGCATGTAGAAGCCAGGGTTTAGGGTTTTCTTAATTTTTATTTTTTGAGGAAGCTGTAAGTGGATGAAGGAATACACAAATAGATTTTACAACTTACTGTTTTGTGCAACTCACATGGTTGAAATCGCATACATTATATACAGTGTGGTGCAAGTCCAGTGAGTTGCCAAGACCCAAGATTCCTTCCTCCTCAGATGTTTTACTGCCTCTGGTCTGCCTCAGGCCCCATTTTTTTCTAGCCCCCTGCCATTCCAATGGCCTGTAATTTTCTACCCTGATCTCTCATTCATTTTCATATTAGATCTTTCTTCTTTCTGCTCCTGATAATTTATAACTTCTTTGGACCAATCCTCCCTAAAGCATCAACTGTAAACTCTGGCCAAAATGAAAACTACCTGTAGGCATTAGAGAGTAAAGCAAAAGAAGGAAGATATTGGAGAAAAGAGGAAGGGAAAGGCAGCGGGTGGATTTCTCATTTTTTAAAATGTCTTTTAGCTTGTGGTGTGGTTTAAATCTAAATAGAAACTTTGTAATCTTACTGGTTTGAATAATAATAAGAGAGTTCTGGGCAATCATAACAGCTAGAGAGTGAGGGAGACACCGAAGAGAGGAGTGGTCCATAGAGAAGGAGGAGGCCCAAGTTCTGAGTATAAACTTGGCCCAAATCCCTGGCTGGCCCCTAAAGTGAGTAGGGTAAACTCCAAGCTGTCCAGGTAAAGGTGAAATAATGGGACTGACATTTTGGAGTTTGAAATCCAGACATATTACCTACCTGCTAAAACAAAACAAAACAAAACAAAACAAAACAAATCAATACTCTTTGGAGGAATATAACAGAATCCAGAGCCCTTAACTATACCATTCACAACATCCAGCATACATTTAAAAATGGTTAGTCAGGCAGAGTAAGAGAAAATGTGATCCATACTCAGGAGAAAAGACAATCAGTGGTGACCTACTCCAACATGACCAACATTTGGAATTAGCAGGCGATGATTTTCAAGCAGCTAGTATAAATATGCCCAAGGAAGGGAAAGAAAATGTGCTCAAATTAATAAGTGACTAGGAAGTCTCACTAGAATACAGAAACTGCAAAAATTGGAAAATTTAGAACTGAAAAATACAATACCTGAAATAAGAATCCCACTTGAATGATTGTAATAGCAGATGGGAGGTGACAGAAAAGTCAGAGAATTGAAAACAGATGAATAGGATGGATTAGAGGGATGATCACACAACTTTTTGCATGTATTAAAAACCATTGAGTTGTACATTTCAAAGGGGAGAATTTTACAGTATGTGAATTATATCTCAAGGAAAGGGCTAAGACAGAATGATGTCTTCAAGAAATGCACTTTAAATATAAGACAGTGAAATTGACAACAAATGGAGGCAAAAAGATATACCAGGCAGACTAAGTGTAAGAAATGTGGAGTGGCTAAATGAATAACCCTAACCCTAACCCTAACCCTAACCCTAACCCCTAACCCCTAACCCTAACCCTAACCCTAATGGAGAACTAGCAAAAAGAACTGCATTAGAAATAGATTCCAGCATTTTCCAAAGTGGACACCTGAATATGTTAATAGAGGGTGCTTTCCAGGATGTTATAAAACATTAGGCAAAAGATAAAGGTAAAAAAAATCATGCAAAATAAAAAGTTTCTCTGGTCAAGAAATTTGAGAGCAGTTGTATTCAATGAATTAAAACTGGAAACTTGGCTTTGCAGGACTTGTCAGAGACTTTAGCATGCTATTGTATATGTGATCTATGGAAGGAAGGCTGTGTTTCAGAAAATGGAAAAAAATGTATATAGAAAACACATCTCCTTTTTACCTAAAGCAATGCAGATCTTACTGAGAGGGAAGTGAGTTTCCCAGGCAGAGAAGGAAGAGGGAGGCACATATATTTACCATTAGGTAGGTGTGGTTGACCTGAAGCTCTAAGTGGTAGGATAGGTCATGGAAGATGTCCTCCAGGGTAAGCTGGTGGCCATCTCCTGTGTGGATAGGTGTGGAGGTGGGATGGACAATCATCTGGATGGATCTCACCTTGGGGATACAGGTCACATTGGGCGGTTTGATGGTAGCTGGAAAGGAGAGAGGAAAACACAAAAAGAAAAGGCTGGAATCAGCCAGCAGCATCTGAGGCTGCCCTGGACCAGAGGGTAGGACTGACCACCTCCCTTCTCCCATTTCAGTCCCAGCTATGCTTCGAACGGTAAACAAACAAGTGAGAAGACATAAGTTCTGCAAGCAACTGGTGTTTGGGTTTAAGGCTGGCAAAGGGGTGCCCAGGGGTGAGTGGGAAGACTCCAGGAAGAGGGCACTGGCCCCCTCGATTAACCATGCCCATGCCTCCCAACCCCCACTTGAGTCTGCCCAGAACACCCTTTCCCCCAGTTTATTGGTGATGACAGCTCTGGGGGCTGATGGTTCAACCACATAACCTGAATAATGTTCGGGATGCCTCAAATTATTGATTCGGCCTCGAAGGCCAGACCTCACACTTCAATCTCACTCACAATGAAATTATCCAAATAACCAAATAACTCTTATTGGTTTACAGACCTCTTTGAGAATTTGATGAATCCTACGGAACTTCTCTCCCCCCAAATGTACATATATATACAAATATTTTCCACTCAGTTTTAGGGATTCATGAACCCTACTCCTCATGAAGCTAATTTATAAAAATCCCCCAAGGGTCCATTGACCATCATGGTCAAAAACATCTGAGATAGAAGAATGTGGACTTCAGTTTTGTTTATAAAAAACTGAATTAAAAATCCTCAAAAAGGGAATGAGGGAAGTAAATAAAGGCTACTTCTGTAGATTAGATCATTTTGCAGCCATGAAATGTCCATGTTGTGGAAAAATGCTTAATGACGTGGGCAAATGTTCCTGATAGCATTCTATGAAAACTGACCGACCGACCAACCAACCAACCAGCCAGGTTAGGAAAGAGTAGAAACAATAGTTGGCAACCTTGGTTATGTTTTTTAAAACTTTTTTTTAATGTTTTATTTATTTTGATACAAAGGGAGACAGAGCATGACAGGGGGAGGGGCAGAGAGAGAGAAGGAAACACAGAACCGGAAGCAGGCTCCAGGCTCTGAGCTAGCTGTCAGCACAGAGCCTGATGCGGGGCTCGAACCCACAAACGTGAGATCTGACCTGAGCCGAAGTCGGAGGCTTAACCGACTGAGCCACCCAGGCACCCCGGCCTTGGTTATGTTTAAGTGTTCAGATTATTTTGGGCTACTTTCATTTTTCTTTGTGCATTGCTATATTTTCTGGATTGTCTACAGTAAATACATATTAATTGGGTAAGCCAAGACAAAAATAAAGTAACTTGTTTAATTTTACTTTTTATTTTCTTGGACAAACATGTGGCTGTTAAGTCAGTAAGTGAACATCACCCCCTGGTTAGTTCGTGTGGCCAGTTTGGCAACTCATACTTTTCATTCATTCATTCATTCACCCATCAGTTGTGTACTGAGTAAGTCCCATGTGCCAGGCCCTACTCGAAGGACGGAGAATGCAGGGGGCTCCACGCCTCCACACGGAGCCCATGGTTTATTGCAGGAGGCAGATGATATACATGTAGGCAAATGGTGAGATGAGCTCGGAAGACAATGAACAGTTCATTTGCTGTGACAGAGAATAACAGGTCGTGACAGAGTGAAATGAGGCCCTGGGGCCGAGAGTGGGGACGCCCCCTTAGGAGGTGATGTGGAGCCAGAGACTGAGGCTAAGGACTAGCAAAGAGTCAAGGTCAGAGGAGGGCGCTGAGTTAGGAGACCTTGGTTGTCTATCAAGAGGCAAGATGAAGGTGAGCTGAGCTCGGGAGGTCGGGATGGAGCTGGAGGAAGGAGACAGTTGGGCGTGGGATGCTCTCTAGGTGGGGCTACCTTCCCTGAAAGCCACGTCTCTAACTGCCCCCCCCCCCCCCGTTAGAGGGCCGTCCTCCTCCCCCTCCTTGCAAGGAGGGGCGCCCACTCACTGTGATGCAGGGAGCTGAACCGGTCGGTCATCTTGGTGGCTGACCGGCCTCCAGCACCGACGGCAGTTACGCGGGCATAGTAGAGCTCCATGAGGTTGCCCGTCTCCACGGTCAGGTTGCAGGATTTCCGGGTGATCCGCTGGCAGCCCTCCTTTGCCAACCACTCTCTCTCTCCGTACCTGGAGGCGAGGGAGGGGCGGGAGCACACCTTTAATGAATGGGCTTAGCGCTGGGCCTCTGGTTGATTAATAATGATAAAGGTATCTAATATTTACTTAGCATATTCTGTGTCCCAGGGCCCTTATGCGGATGGTCTGTGAGCCCTTGCAATGATCCCATGAGATTTATATATCATTCTCCGTCCTTTTTTTTTTTTAATGTTTTATTTATTTTTGATACAGAGAGAGACAGAGCATTAGAGGGGGAGGGGCAGAGAGAGAAGGAGACACAGAACCGGAAGCAGGCTCCAGGCTCTGAGCTCGCTGTCAGCACAGAACCTGACGCGGGGCTCGAACCCATGAACGTGAGATCTGACCTGAGCCAAAGTCGGAGGTTTAACCGATTGAGCCACCCAGGCACCCCTTCTCCGTCCTTTTCAAATAAGGAAGCTGAGGCTTAACGAAGTAACATTTGGGCAGGTGTTGGGAGCTTACTTGCACTTGGGGAACTCAGCCAGCCTGAGTGCACATTCTGGGCTCATCGTGACCCGAACCCTTTGAGGCAGCCACTGTTATCCCCATTTTACAGATGAGGGATCTGAGGCACAGAGAGAGGAAGGGACTTGACACAGGATGAGGTGGCAGGACCAGCAATGGAAGCCAGGTCTGCAGACCCCTGAGCCCGCGCCGACCTCCTCCCCTGCACAGGAAGGGAGACGGGCAAGAACAAGGGCACGGGCTCCAGCAGGTGAGCACGACTTCCTGTTGACCTAGTCTCACTGATAATAATAAAACAAGTATTGGTAGCTTGTTACTTCCCAGGCACAAGTGTTCAAGACTATCTTAATTAATCCACCTAACAACCCAGTTAACGGTGACGGTCCTCTTGCTAGGCTCACGTTATGGTGGGGACACAGGCTTGGTGTGTTACCCCATTGCCCAAGGTTATACAGGTAGGTGAGATGGGGCAGGTAAGCCTGGCCAGTGGGACTCCAGAGCCTGTAATTGGAATCATTACCTTATCCTCCCTTCGCAGAAGAAAGCACAGAGGAGTGAAGCTCTCTCTGGTGGGGGTGGGGGCAGGCTATAGAACATCAAGCCGCGTGGGGGCATGGGGACATATGGAGGATGGGGATTTTCTTGGAACGGTTGGTTTCCGAGCAGAATCAAAAGAGAGCGTGTTGAGAGGGAAGCCTACTTCTTATACTCAACACTGTAGACCGTGTCTGGGGCGCTCTCCGGGCTGCTGTCCCACGTCACGATGTTTTCGAAGTTGCTGGACTGGAATTTGACGTGTTGAAGAAGGTCCGAGGTGTCCTCCGCAAGGTGAGCTGCAGGGAGGGGGGGCGGGGTGAGCAACCAGCACAAGGACCCTGCCCCCCTGCCTTCCAACAAGTGGTCCGATGAGGAGTCCCACTCACCAGAGACTCTGCAGCGGACTGTCACTCTTGTCCTTCACTTCTTTTTTAATTTTTTTGAAACTATTATTATTTATCTATTTATTATTTATTATATTTATTATTATTATTCACATCCCATAAAATTCACCATTATAAAGCATGCCGTTCAGTAGTTTCTGAGTTTATTCACAAAGTTGGGAAACCATTACCATTATCTAATTCTAGAACATTGTTACCACCCTAACAAGGACCCCTGTGTCCATTAGCAGTGCCTCTCCGTGCCTCCCCTCCCCCAGCCCTAAGGCAACCACTGATCTACCTTCTGGCCCCATGGATCTTCCTACTCTGGACTTTTCATATAAACAGTCATCCAGCATGTCATCCTTTGGGTCTGGCTTCTTCCACATAGCATAATGTTTTCAAGGTTTATTCACGTCATAGCATACAGCAGTACTTGCTTCCTTTTCACGGCTGAATAGTGTACCACCGTACGGATGTTACACGTTTGGTTTACCCATTCATCAGTTGATTCACATTTGGCTTGTTTCTATTTTCTGGCTATTGTGAATAAGGTTGCTGTGAACATTTGCACCCAGGTTTTTAAGTGGCCGTATGTTTTCAGTTCGGTTGGGTAGATAGCTAGGGGCGGAACTGCGAGCTCTAGGGTACTTCCGCTGAACTTCCGGAAGAGCTGCCCGAACTGTTTGCCGACCGTCTTCCAAAATGGCCGCGCCGTCTTCCGTTCCCACCAGCGGTGTCTGGGTGGTGCGTCATCCCACCTCCCAGCCAACACTTGCTATTGCTTATGCTAACAGCAAAGTTTTTTCTTTTTTTGAAGTTTATTTATTGATTTTGAGAGAGAGAGAGAGTGCAGGCTCACAAGTGGGGAGGGGCAGAGAGGGAGAGGGAGAGAGAGAGGATCCCAGCAGAGTTTGTGCGGTGGGTGTCTCATGAACCATGAGATCATGGCCTGAGCCGAAATCAAGAGTTAGCTGCTTAATAGACTGAGCCACCCAGGTGTCCCCTAAAGGTTTTATCTTAAAATAATCTCTGTGCCCAACGTGGGGTTCAAACTCATCACCCTGAGATCAAGAGTTGGACGCTCCACCCACCGAGCCAGCCAGGTGCTCCGTCTCTCATTCACTTCCTAACACCATCGGAAGCTGGCATCCTCACCGACTGGATGTTTGAGAGATACTCAAGGACACGGTGACTATTCAGCTAAAACATCAAAGACTAAGTTTCCCGGGGTCAGTAATTTCAAGCAAGGGTGGAGAAGATGATTGTGAATTCTTGCCTCTCTGTTGACTGGACCAGTCCCTGCCCCCCTAGCACACAGGAGAAGGCGAAGGCCCGTTCTGCACCCACATGGACTTCACTGGGGGAGGGAGGCTGACTGAGGCCACACAGGGGCAGAGTGACCCTGGACGCTGTTTCCGCCATCTCTAAGATGGGAATAATTTGACTTTACCTACAGGCAAATAAAAATGACAAGAGCAGCAGATAACACTTGTGAAATGTGCTTCAAGTGCTGGTGACTAGGTCTAAGTCTCTTCACTAAGTCCTCCTGACAACCTGAAGACGTGGTGACTATCATTACCCTCTCCCACCCCTATTTTATGGCTGACAAAAGCTGAGGCTAAGAGAGGTTTTTTTTATTTGTTTGTTTTTAAGTATTTATTTATTTTGAGAGAGGGAGAGACAGAGGGAGAGAGAGGAGGAGTAGAGAGACGGGGGGAGAAAGAGAGAATCCCAAGCAGGTTCTGCACTGTCAGTATGGAGCCCCGACTAGGGGCTCAAACCCAGAAATCGGCAAGATCATGACCTGAGCCAAAATCAAGAGTCAGTTACTTAACCGACTGAGCCACCCAGGCCGTCCTCAGAGAGCTTTATTTGCTCAGTGTCACAGTTAGTATGTGCCAGAGCCTGCAGTACTCATCATAGTGTTAGACTGGTCATGGGGGAGGGTAGGGTCTGGTAGGGCCAGGAGGGGACAGCAAAAGCCAGAGCCCCAGTCAGAGGACCGGGGAGGAACCACTGCCCCTGAAGCAATTTTTACTATACATGAGAGCCTTCACTTACGAAGCTCTCTTCTCAGCCCTTCACTCTTGTCTGTGGAAAGGAAGAGGGTTGCAGGAAAATGGCGGCCTGAACTGGCAGCTGGCTCTGAGCATGCTCAGAAGGGCTGGGTTGGCTGGGGTGGGAAACAAACAGGTGCGGACCCAGCTGCGTCAAGGCCTTAGGGCTTTGTGTACATATGTGTCTTTGATGTGTGTGTGCCTCCACTCACCCTGGACATGACAATGACCGCCAACAGGTCTAAGGTGTAAGGCAGTGGATTGTTATTTAATCTCCACTCCGAGTCTACATACGCTATTTCTCCAAGAGGGGTCCGTGGGCTTAGGAGGCACCTGAGGGGTTGGGAAAGAGTATTAGGACAGCCTGACCCTGCTGTGCATCCACTGGCAGGGTCTAAAGACACATTCCCCTTTGAACCTGGGTTGGTCAGTTTCAGCAGCCATAGAAATCTTTGTGTTCCAGGTCTCTTGGCACTCTCAGAACAAGGCCTAGGGGACTGGTGTCGTACTGCTTTTAGCCAACGTGATGGCTAAGCTAATTGAGCCCCAAGGTGTGGCTGATCTCTTGTTTGGATCTGAGTCTGGGCAGAATTGGGGTTTGTTCTGAAGGGAGTGAGAGATCCTGGATTCAGGGCTGGGTCTTAAGTCGAGGGAGAAAGTCGAACCTGAAGTCAGGACTGAATGGTGGCTTCCGGTGGGTGGTAAAGTTAAGGCAGGAGAGAGGGAGGGTGGGGTTTGAGAGAAGGCCGGTGTCTGTCTGGCATGTCGGCCACCCCTAGTGGTGGGCTAGGGGCTGTGGTGGGAGGTTGCTGGTTGGGGTCAACATCCTGGTGGGCTAATTGGGTTGGGGGGAGCCTGGTGGCTGAGGCTAGGACATGCTTGGGAGGTAAGGAGGCCAGAAAGGAGGCTAGGAAGAGGCTGGCACCCTTTTCCAGGAGGAAACTGAAGTTGGCTTCCAGAAGGGTGGGTAGACCTTGGCCGGACTCTTTTAGCGTGGAGTGGAGGGCTCACAAGGTCTCTCCTCTCCCTCCTACCCCACTCATTTCTTTTTCTCCTTAGATCCACCATTCGTTCCTCAGCCTATGTTGTGTCTGCACTTCCTGGGTGAAAGTCTACATTGTGAAATCCTGGACACCCATGTGTTGTCTAGAAACTGACACTCTGGCAGCCCCTAGAAAAGGAAGTTCTCACGTTTGCTTGGAAAAACAAATTTATGGCAACACTTTGGGAGCTAAGGAGAAACAAGCAAACAAAAAACTGATTCAGAATGTTCTGGCATCAGCTGAAGAATGCTAGGGCAGAGGAGACCTGGGTCCCGGAGAAGCTTCCGGGCTCTAAACACCTCCTAAGACTGTTTTCCCCTTGGTCCCCATCTGAAAGGCTCAAGACCCTATGAGACTTCCAATCAGAATGGAGTCTTTGGGAAATGTCTTCCTCACTCATCAAGGGCCCAGCGTGTTGGGAATGCCCGATTTGACTTTGGAGTTGGACAGACTGGAGGGGCCCAGGCGGCAGCTGGGAGCACTGTGGACCCCACCAGCTTGCACAGGGGACAGCAGAAGAGGGGACTTGGATGTCATCCCACCCTCAAGCTAGAAAGGGCTTTGCAGGGACCCTCCCTCCTGCTCTTCAGTCAGGATATGCGTTCACTTCCCCCGGAAAGTTCCCTGAATTGTATTAACCATCTCATGGAGCAGAGAGGCAATCTGGGATCTCACACATCTGTTTGAAATTTCTCTCTAAGGAGAAATCAAGAAACCCATCTTATTGGATTTGAAAACTATGCCTTTTAGTTCTGTTTTCAAAGGGTGTTTTACTTAGAAAAATTTTTTTAACATTTATTCATTTTTGAGAGAGCGAGAGACAGTGCGAGCAGAGAGGGGCAGAGAGAGAGGGAGACACAGAATCCAAAGCAGGCTCCAGGCTCTGAGCTGTCAGCACAGAGCCTGACATGGGGCTCAAACTCACAAACCGTGAAATTATGACCTGAGCCGAAGTCGGACGCTTAACCCATTGAGCCACCCAGGTGCCCCTCAAAGGGTGCTTTAAGACCTGTCGTTGCAGCAGACCTGGCCACTGTGGGAGAAAACGCTTTTTCGGATCTAGTGTGAGGGGCCGGAGGACGCCCCCAGCGAGGTGTGGAGGGAAACAATGCCCACACTCAAGTTTTGTCCATCTGTCCTTCTCCCGCCTCCCCTTGTTGGGCCAGCGAAGGCCAGAAGCAGAGGAAGGGACGGTACAGCTATTGGAATGAGGTGAGGGGGTCTGGCACCCCCAGTTCAGACAGCTGGCTCCACCCCTGAGTCTAGAGCTTAGCCAAGTCTCCAGAAGAACTCAGAGTATGAAGGGCCCTCTCATCCTCCCCAAGTACCCTGAGGCTCCCCCCAGTTCTCCAGCGAAACTTGTCACCCAGTTCAGCCCTAGTGAGAGGGAACTGAAACTGGCTGGGCTGGGGGAAGAAAAACCTGATCAGCACTCCCGGGTGTGGGGGGAGGTGGGGGGGCTCTGACCACAGGGGGGTGGCACTCACCGGCCAGGGATCCCGCCGCCAGGATGGTCAATAGCGTCCTCATGGGGCCGGGCTCAGAGCCCTGTTTTGGCCTCCGCTCTGGGCAGAGCACAGAGGGAGGACTGGGAGACCTTGGCGCCTGGGCCTCGGGGCTCCACCCAGGTACAGGGGTGGGGAAAGACGGCGAGGGTGGGGCCAGAGCAGGGGGGAATGAGGTGCAAAGGTGTCTGGTCTGCGCGCTCCAGAATCCCAGGTCCTGGGCGGGATCCGAGGGAGTTCCTCTCCTAGTTGCAGAAAACAGGAGTAGTGATGGTCCAGCTCGTTTATCTGGTCTGGTGGCTGATTCAGCCCAGACTGTTCAGTGCTTTATCAGGAAGCGCAGAGACACAAAAGGCAAAATTAATCTGTGATACGAAGCCCTGTCAGACAGCAGTTGGGCCCTGTGTTTCGAAAACCTGCAACATGCATGTAACTTGTGCCCCAGTAGTTTCATCCTCAGAAATTTATCCTGAGGACAATCACTGGAGCAGACAAGGGCGCAGAAAATATGTTCCAGAATGTTCCTTGTGGCAAAGGAACAGCTGTGACTCCTGGGCTGTGTTCTGACAGGAGGAGGTACAGGATGTTTGCCGCTCCTCCTAGTGGGTCTCCTATCAAAGTGGGTTCCCCGTGTTGGGTGATGGCCTTGGGAGTGGCTTTCCTTCTAGAGAGGTGGCTGGAAGTGAGAAGCCAACAATTCTCACCTTGAGCCTTTGGCGTCTGAGACCTCCAAAAGGTTGGAGGGGGGAGGGCCATCTCCAACTTGAGCGACTCTGCTGTGCTAGAGATGGGAGGGAATTTCACAAATGGGTCTTTGGTTTGGGATGATCATAATTCACACTGCTTACCTGAGCAGTTCTGCTGTCTAGAGCTGTGTCCACAGGGATTAACGTGAGGTTCCGTGGGATGGGTGTGTAGGAAATGATTTTCTCCTTCTTGCTGGGCCTCAGGGAGGCTAGAGGGACCTGGTTAGGGTGGGTCCGATCAGAGATCTGGGCTCCTGGGAAAAGTCCAGCTGTCCCTGGCCACACAGCAGCGGGCTGAGGCTCAGAGCAGGAGAGCTGGCTCCAAAGGCAGCCAATGGAAGCATCCAGAAGCCTGTGGCTTTTGAATGTCATAGGCTGTGATACCCAGTGATCTGTATTTATGTTTTTCTTTCCTGGGTTATAATTGTTTTCTTTCTATCAGCTTTGAGTCTTTGGTAAAGTTTATTTGCCAAAACAGCCACATTTGAACTGTGGTTGGGGGGAATCAAAGTATGGTTGTGCTAGCCATTTCCTGTAATTTCAGTAATACAAGAATGTGGGAACATCTAGACTTCATTTCTAATAGTAAATAGTAAAAAAAGAAAGAAGAAAGAAAGAAGGAAAGAAGAAAGAAAGAAAAAAAGAGAAGAAAGAAAGGAAGGAAGGAAGGGATCTTGTCTCCCCAGTGAGGAAGGAAACATTCAGAGTGCAAAGAAATCTTCCACGAGGCTGAATATAGAGCAACTAACCAACATGAAATTGACCTTTAAAGCAGCAGATTCGCTCTGCTGGTTCTCTCTGGTTCAGGCTGCCAGAAAAACGCATTCGTTTGCTTTCTTATAAATGTCTCCAATGCACCTTGAATCGTCTTGCCTCTGAGCCTTTATCCAAGCTCTCCTGCTTCCTAGAAGACACTTTCCACCCCCTTCTCCTATCTAATTCTGGTTCATTCTTCAGACCTCTTCCCAAATTAACTTCCTCCAGGAAGCCTTCCCCGTGAAAGCCTCTCGCCGGGTTGGGTTAGGAGCCCCAGTCCTGTTCCCCTGGCCTCCTGAATCTCCCCCATCCTCATGTGTATCACACGCAGGACTGTTTTCCGCTGTTGCTGACTGTGGGGACAGAAGGTGTAATTTGCTCCCTTTGGTCTCTCAGTGTCCACTATGAGCTGGCAGAGAGGAAGTAGCCAATGATATTTGCTCAATGACTGAGTGTGCTGGAGTGGGGGGGTGGGGAAGCTGGCTGGGGCAGGGGGAACTGGCCAGGGCTTCCTTTCTGGCTGTGGAACACGGAAAGCCATAGAAAAAGCACATCCTAAAATGACAAGTACTCAGGAATGTGATCCGCTTCCGTTCCTTCTTGCAACACCCAGGGCTGCCAGCACCCGTTCTGCAGAAGCGAGAACACCGGAGGGCAGTGGGGTGTGCGCTGGGAGAAGGGGTGTGTTGCTCCCTGGCTTGATGACTCAGCAGTCGGAGAGCCTGCTGGGGGTCCCTGATGGTTCATGGCAGGGAAGAACGAGGCTCAAAGTCCTGGAGACCCACCCCCACCTCTTCTTAGAGAAATCAGACTCCCTTTGCAGTCCCTGGCTCCAAGCCTTAGCTGTGTCCATCAGGGACATTGACTAGTGTCCCAGGTAGGAGCCTGGGTCCGGTCCCAACCCTGCACCTGACTCCAGATGACCTAAGTGGGTCTTGTTCCCTCTCTGGGCCTCAATTTCTCTGCCTATGAGGAGGCTTGGCCTAGGAGGCCTCTAAGAGCCCTTGGAGTTTGAATTATGGGGTTGCAGACCTCCCCTGACCTCCCAGAATTCCATTCATGGCTACTGTCAGTGACACACGCACAAATTCAGCTCAGTGTGTATTGACTCTGCTTGTAATTTCAGCTCTCTAGAGGGGTAAGGAATTCTAGAAGCTTATTACATGCTTAGAAGGCCATGCTTCTGCATAGAAACAAGATCTGTGTCTCACGGAAGAACGGGGGGACCGTTTCATATACACCATGGGAGCTAGGAACTGAACGGAATGTGGGCTTTGGACAGACAGGCCCCCGTTCGAATCCCAGCTCTGCTTCTGAACCTGAGGTGTGCAGGTGGCACAGTCTCTGCCCCCAGTTTCCTCATCTGCAAAAGGGAAGTGAGTCTCTCTGCTCCTCAGTGTCATTGGGAGGATGAAACACGCCTAGGTCTCTAGACGGTTTTTGAGGAGGGGCTTTCACGTGAGACTCCTCTGTTACGGAACGAGGAACCAAAGACCAAAGAAGACCTTTAAAAACCTTTACAAAAACCTGGACCCTGGGTGTGTGGGCATGGGGATGACTGGAGTGATACACATTCCCTTAGAAGTCTGGGTTGCCCGTAGCATCTGAGGCCAAGTTCCAGGGAGAGCAAAGTGAGGGCATTGCAGCCTACGGATTAGGCATTGCAGCTGGATTGAAGTTATTTGGGCGGGCTATTCCATGGCAGGGCCTGGAGCTCAGAGATAGGAACGGGGGTGCAGGGAGTCTGAGCCCCTCTTGGAATCTGGCTGCTGAGACGTCCGTGTAGCGCCCAGAGAAGTCGGGGCTTACAGTGGGGAGTCTGATTTGCACGAATGGATGGGACTTACCCTGGGGGGGGCACTGATACCTGGAGAGGGCCTCCCCTCACCTGCTGCTGATTTTTCCCACCAAGCAGTGTGCTCTGAGCTGTTCTTATCGTCTCCTCCTAGCCCCCTCGGAGAGGCGGTGAGGGGGGTAAGAAACCAACGCTTGATAATTTATAAATGTCACACCTCATGCACCCCAAGGGGTGTGGCCGCCTGGGCTGGTGTGGGTCCTGGGGCCATCCAGTATCTCTTGAGTAATTAACTCATGGAACTGACTCACTCATTTGAATATGATTTCTGGTCTTTTTTTTTAACCCCCAAACTTTCAACACGTTAGTCCTACTTTGTACACATACTGAATACACTCAAAGAAGCTGTGAGCAAACAGCCACCGATCAAATCCTCGATGATGGGAAGTGAGAAGTTACAGGTAGAGACAAAGGTACCGTTTGGTCTCCCACTTCTCTTTCCTTCCTCGCCATTCACTCACTGAGCAGCACTGATCTCCCCTCAGAGCAGACGCTGGGTAGAGGGAGGACAGTTATTCACATGGGACAGGAATTTGGGATCTGGGGTGGTGTCATCTAAGGCAAGGTCTCCGGCTGCCTTGTATGGAAGTCGGTCATAGACAGCCGCTTACTGACTCCAGTTCATAGATCAAGGCACTCATTCATTCCTTCAGGAGTTGATTCAAAACCAAATTTGCACCCTGTGCCAGGTGCTAATGCCAGGAGGAAAACTCCCTTCCCTACAGGAGTTCTTAGGATGCAACACCCAGCACCCAACCGCCCCCTCTCCTAGCTCCAAAAACCCATGCAACCCAGCAGTCCTGCTAACCCGCCTCCGTCTGGAAGATGGGCAGCAAATAGGCCAAGAGACCCTCCAAAGGCAAACCTGGCATCAGAAAGCAGGGTGGGAGCTGATCGGATCACTTGGAGAGAAAGTTCTGCCCTGTTTTCTGGAAAGGACCCACTGCACACCCATTTAAGGGGATAGATGCTCCAAGCGGACCCTAGGCTGTAATATGCATGGTCTCTTTCTGAATTGGTGAGGACATCTGGTTACAAGGAACAGGCAGCCCAAAGAGATGGTTTAACACTGTGACGGCAGAAAGCCAGGGGCAGGGCTGCAGCTGGGCCTCAGGAATGGACGGGAGCCAGGGTTTATAACTTCTTATCTCGGCAGCTCACCTGGCTGTCTCCTTGTTTCTTCTGCACACTGTGCTTTCCTGCTTCTTGGAGAGGGAAATGGGGCCACAGCAAGTGGGAATTTACACGTTTTATATCCAGGCAGCCAAGACTTTTGAATTCCACGGAAAGGGACTTGTTGGATCAGCTCAGCTTGGGTCTAGCACCTGCCCTGGCACTAGTAAATAGTGGCACCGTGCTGGCCAGTTACCAAGCGGCCTAGGGATAATCACGGGAAGCTGGGAGCTTCTCCCTGGCAGAAATCTACTGGAATGAGTTTGGGTTTGCAAGGTCAGCCACAGAGAATGTTCTGTGTTCTTCCACAGACCACTGTTACAGTAGGGTATGATGTCAGGGTAGTAGACACAGCTTGGGCCTTACTATGGCCAGCGACAGGAGTGTCCTGTCCCCACCCCACTCACCTTTCTTGGGCACTCAGCACAATGGATTCCAACTGCTCGTATCTATGACTGGTGGGAGAGGGAGCAGCCCAGAGAGAGAGAGAGAGATAGGGAGAGGCTCTCTCTGTGGGAGAGAGACGGGCTCCTCCTCCTGCAGAACAATCTGGAGAGCCCCTTACTGAACTCCCAAAGCCCTCCAGGGGGACTGAGTCCCAACTGCCCGGGGCAGTGGCATATTCGATTATGTACTTGACCAGACTGCTTTCCCTCCCTGCCTGGCTTCCCACTCCTCTGTTGGTTCTTTTGGAATCCCAGCGCAGCTTATACCCCCAAATCCCAGTCTCTGGGTCTGCGGAAGCCCAAGACCCTTGTGGTCTTCACCACTAGATGAGTGGTGAGGACCCTTTGAGAAATAAGAGCATGTATATCTCCATTCAATCCTGCCATTTTCTCTGAAAAATAGAGGTTTTCATTTAGAACAATTTACGGTAGATGCCAAAGACCATTAGGGAATTATTTAAATGTGATATAAACCTAGAACAAAATTAGAAATAGATACAAATACCTAAGAACAATACACAATCTCAGTGTGCTACAGAATTACAACGTTGGGGCACCTGGGTGGCTCAGTCGGTTGAACATCTAATGCTTGATTTGGGCTCAGCTCATGATTCCAGGGTTGTGGGATGGAGTCCAATGTCAGGCTCTGTACTAAGCATGGGGCCTGCTTAAGATTATCCCTCTCCCTCTGTCCTTCTCCCCCGCTTGCGTGTGCGCACGTGCACACACACACTCTCTCTCTCAAATAAAATTTAAAAAAATTATTTAAAAAATTTATTCACTTAAATAAAGAATTACACTGTTGCTTTAGCATAAGGCATCTCCCCCATATCCTTCAACCGTGGCCATGGCCCTGGAACTCATGCTATGAACTTCCTGGCCGCCCTGTACATGACCTCTGTAAACATGCCCAACACATGGATATACTGAATATCATGCTCTTTCCTAATGCTTCCTATGGCTTTTTGTTGATGACTTAATGACTTTAAAAGAGCCGGCATTGAGAATTACTATGACAAAGCTCAGCCTATCTCAGATATGAAACTTGGAAAAACAATGCTTGAAAAAATAACAAAGCTTAAAAAAAAAAAACCACAACAGCAAGGTTTAAGGAAAGAGGTCAAATGGTTCCTTCACAGAAGCTTAAGAAACAGTCATGGCAGCTTTTAGTTTTTTGAAGTTACCTCCATGAAGCAGCTGGGTCCCAGAAAGAAGGTCGGTTAGCAACCATCTGGGCATTTTCCAGAAAACTGGCCCTGAGCTACAGCCTTCCCTAGCTCCGTGGCTTCAGTGCGCTCTTCCTCCTGTCTGTGCTTAGGGATGTGGACAAGCCCCAGCTCCTGTGGAAATGCATACGTGTGTGTGTGTGTGTGTGTGTGTGTGCGCACGTATGTGGGGGTCCCAGCTGTGGTGAAGGCCTTTGCCAGTTTAGTGCCCCTCGGAAATCCTTGCTGAGACTGATGCGGCCAAAGGCACAGGGGTTGGCCCAGCTGGCCGGAGACCAAAGAGCTCATCCTTAGGGACATCTATAGTAAGTGGACATTTCTTTGTTTGAAATAAAAGACAGGTATTCAATCAAACGTGCAGGGGAGTCCCCGCTAAGCACAGCCTCACACGGAAAGCCATGGGGTGGAGCTGGGACACAGGGAGGCTGCTCTGATTGTCGTGGGGAGTCCTATAGCTCCCCGGCTCCTTCTGCAATTCAGACTCTGCCCATGAAATCCAAGACTATTTGGGAGCATGGGTTGAGAACCCCTGGACCAGATTCCCTTTTCCAGATCTTTCATTTAATGTTATACCTTCATGTTACAACAAGCTCTGTGGGTGAAATGGTTACAAAGATGCTTCCCCCCCCCCCCCCCAAATATTGAAACTTAAGTCCCGGCAGTTAAATGGCAGGGCCCCAGGTCGGGAGCCATGATTGTTCAGATGCCCGGCCACAGAATGACAAAAATATTGGTCCCGATGGGTGAACGCTCAGTGTGCTTGCCCGTACACCGGTGGGCATGGGTTACTGACAAGGTGGTTGTTTGAGAAGACCCGTCACTACCCTCCAGGCAAGGCGGGTCACTCTGTAGGAGGGCTGACAATACTGACTCTATCTTTGGCCCTCCATCTTGTTCATGGTGGCCCCGTGACCTCTCTCAGGGCTATGTGTCCTGGGCCCTTGGGGATTAATAGATATATCTTAGAAATGCCCACCAAAGCCAGAAAGGGGTGCGGCTTGTTTTAGCCTCCCCTGAGTCTGTTAGGGCATAGTCTCTGTGCACAGGTGGGGCCACACGATCCATTAAAGCTGTCAACGCGGTGCACGCCAGCCCCTTGAGGTGCAGGCGAGCCCTCTGATCTCGCTGCAAGGCCCTTCTGAGTGTCCCCTGGCCTTCAAACCTGCACACTGAGGTCTGGATTTTGCAGAGAATTACTAGGCAGCTATCCTCCACCCAATCCCTGCCCCCTGCCCCACCCCATCAGTAAATTACCCTGAATAATACTCCGTGTAAACGGTGTGGAGTCACCCGCCTCATTTCCTGGTCTCAAGGTGCCGGCTCAGCTCGGGGGATACTTTACTGTCCCTTCCCCACCTTTTAACATATCTGCTTCCAGGAGACACTTGATTCTCTAGCTAGAAGGGAAAATGGGCCTTCCTTAAAACCACAGGCCCAAAGTGCAGTCTAAAACGGGGATCACAGACCCACGAGTCCAGATCTCTGCTGGGTTGTTACCCCAACCCCAACAAATTGGACGCCCTGGAAGGTGGATCACTTGGTTCTTTCTTTTCTGGGAAAGAGGAGAGAAATTGGGGTCCTTTTTGGCTGGGCTCTGGCTTCTGAGAGTGCAGTTTCCTGACCAGGACGAGAGAGGAAGTGAAGACGGATGGCAGAAGGCAGACTAAGGGGGGACCAGCTGAAAAGTGAATGTTTCTAGTGTCTCGGTTGAGGGGTCACAGGTGGGCGATGGCCTGCGGTCTGCACAGAGCCTGGGCGGGTGGGGATCTACCCGCCACCACCCAGACGATGCCGAGAATGGGGCAGGCACGGCGCCACACGTCTGTCTCGGGCCCCTCTGCACACCCCAGGTGCTTGCTGGCTGCAGATGAGGAAACCCAGCGACAGAGAAGGAAGATGGCCTACCCGAAGTCACATGACTGGTAAATGGCAGAGCTGGGATCTGAAACCAGGTCTGTCGGATGACAAAAGCTGTGTAGGGATGCCTGGGTGGCTCTGTCAGTTAAGCGTCTGACTCTTGATTTCAGCTCAGATCATGATCTCACAGTTTGTGAGTTTGAGCCCCACGTCAGGCTCTGTGCTGACTGTGCAGAATCTCCTTGGGATTCTCTCTCCCTCTCTCTCTCTGCCCCTCTGCTGCTCATGCTCATTCTCTCTCTCTCTCTTAAAAAAAAAAGGCAATAAAAAGCTGTGTAATTCCATAAGTCAGAGACTGGGATTTGAATGAGACCACCCTTTCCTCTCCAACATCCCTTGCTTACTGGAGTTTTCTTCACTGAGGCCCACCCTAGAGGACCATGAACCCGGGACTGAGACCCGGGGGAGGAGGAGCTCAGCAGCTGCTGGAAGCTGGAGAAAGCTACGACACTCCTAAAGATGAGCTCCAAACGTCCTGCACCCAGATCCAGAGGGTCCCTTGTGTTGCCAGCCCTTGGTTGTCCACTGTGACCTGACTGCACCTGTTTCATGTTGTCCAGGGAGGCTTTCTCTACCCGGCCTGTCACCCCAGAGGCAGTGGGGGGATGGGACACCCAACCAGCCTCTGACCTCAGCCCATTTTTGTCTTCACCCTTCTTAGAGCTCAGCCCAAGGCTGGTAGTCAAAGGATGGGGTGGGTTCCGCAGCTGGGGTTTCTGACGTGCTGCAGGAGCCCTCCACGGCCTCCGTGAGGATGCCCCCAGGCTCTCGAGTCTCGGTGGCGTCTTGGGTCCTTGGAGAGCATGGACTTGGAGGGACTGAAGAAAGCTCACCTGGCCATGTAATGCCCTAGTGTCCCTGCTCTGACCTCAACCTTCTGGCGGCTCTCAGCCCAGTTGTCAGTAACATCATCCTCAACTTCTGATTTCCTCTCCTCTCCCCCTCCATCTCCTCCTCCCCCTCCTTCTTCCTCCTCCTCCTCTTCATCTTCAGGGCTGCTGTCCCAGCAAAAGGTCAGTGTGTGAAGAGAAACAGGGGGCTCCTCAGGGACCAGATTCAGCCCCGGTGATGAAACGCAGCTGGTCCAGGAGGGAAGGGCGTCTTTCACAGGATCTTCCAGGAAACTCAAGTCCTGGGAGAATTTGGGGAGTAGGAGAGGCTGCTGACCCCCCTCCCCTCCGGGCCCTCGGCCTGGCCCCTTCTTGGCTAAATAGCAAGAAGACCCGGGCTCATCCCAGGGAGAGGAGCCCTCAGTGCTGGCCCAGCTTCTGTCTGAAGCCTCCGTGGCCGAGGAGCGTTCGTCCTGGATGGGAGGAGTCCAGGTGCCCCCAGCCTCGGAGTGCCCTGGCGTCTGGTGGTCTTGCCCCAGGAAGGGCGGTGGTTCAATGTAGGGCTGGAAGCTGCCACTGTCGTCTGTGTCCTCCTCCTCGGCACTGTCCTTCTGTGATTCTGTCTGGACCGTGGCTGGGGCCCTCACACCAGGGCTCGGCCTGACCCTTCTGGTCAGCTCCTTCTGGGGACAGAGGATCAAGACATCGGGGGACTCAGGGCCACAGGGCTGAAAGGTTGCCACGGGGTGTCGGTGTCCAGTAAAGTCCTGATTTGGGAGAAAAGAAGAGAAAAGTCAGGCTTTCCTGAAGCCTGGGTTTCCCCTGGAAACAGACCCCGAGACAAAGATGCAAATGTAAACAGTTCTTTTGGGAAGCGATCCCCGGAAACTCTAGTAAGGGAGTAGGAGAACTCAGCGGGGCTGGGGAGCGCTGCAGGCAGAGCCTGTCATCACTGCCTTGGGCTCAGGGCACCATCGGGTGAGGGGCGGGGAGGGTGGCAGTGGCGCTAACTCCCTGGCACTAGCCACATGCACAGGCACAGTGGACACCAGAGGCCAGAGGCCGCCCCCGGGATGGGGGCGCTGTGGCTGCTGGAAACTGGCGACTTTCCACGTAACGGGCAGGCAGAGGGGTGGGGCAGGGCGCAGCCATGTCTAACACAGACGTTGGCGTCTGGTTGGGATTTCCCTGCAGGGACGTTGAAAACACCCCTGTGTGGCAAAGACACTCAGAATCCATTCTCAAAGCCACCCTGCCCTGAGTGTCCACCAGGCCCCGCCTATGGCCCAGCCACCCTCAGCAGGCCCTCGTTTGAACAAATTGGACCCATCTGTTTCTAGCTGGCCCCCAGCCTTAAGGGAGTGAGCCGGCAGACAAGGGAGGCGATCCCAGGGTCAGCCTAGGCAAGGCTCCCCCTTGGGTAAACTGGGAACGAAGTATTGGGACCCTTCTAAGATTTCCCCTTTTGGAACTACCCTCTCCCCTTCCCCCTTCTGGGCATGTCCCCTGAGTCCCAAAGCCGGTGGCTCTGCTCTCAGTGCCCGACAAATCCTTGGCAAAGATGATGTTATTTCACTACGGGGACCCAAGGCACTTCTCCCTCCCACGGATATTTACAATTTCAATTTGGTGCCAAAGGAATGAATTACTAATGGTGGAAATTTAGACACGAAGACAGGAGAGGTCCACAACACGGACCATCTCGATAGTCTGTGTGTCTGAGCTACATCTAAGTCCAGCCCCATTTCCTTATTCTTATGAACAACCCTCTCCTCCCACCCCCACCGTTGCATGTGCCCACATTTGCCGTACCAGGGCCCATGGCACCTCTGCCTGCGGAAACCAAGGGTTCTCCGTGAAACTCTTCCAGACCACATAGCCTATGGCGATGACCAACAGCAGTGGGAGCAGAAGCAGCAGCAACACCAGGAATACCCAGCTGGCTCCTAAGGAAGAAAGAATAAGAACTATGGAAACAATGACCATGGCTCCCATCTATCAGCTGCACACATACAGCGGGCTTCACGTACATTATCTCCCGTAACCCTCATAAGAATAAGCCAATCCTACAGACTATGGAAACCAAGACTCAGAGGGGTTATGTAAGCTACCCAAAGACACACAGCAGGTATGGGGAAGCTGGGATTTTCATTGAGGGGAGTCTAGCTCTAGACCCATTCTCTTCATCACCTTGATGAAGATGGTTATGTTCTGGGGATTGCGGGTGGGAGGATCCTCACTTCTGTATCACTTTGCACTCACCCGGGGCCTCCAGGAAGAAGCAGGTAGGCTCGGAGAACCCACTGTACTTAGGGTCACCAAAGGTGTAGATGGTTCTGGCACTGAGGCAGTGGTGTCCGCTGGCGGCTGGCTGCAGGGGTATCTGGACTGGCTGGCCCTGGGGGATGGCTGGAAATCGTGTCTGTTTGGAGAGACAACAGGGGTTCTGCTGTGGGGACTGGCTGTGCCACCGGGACAGGGTGGGGCCGGCAGGATCCTGCGGTGACCCCCGCATCTTCTTTCTCTGCATTGGAGTTGAAGCATTAAGTGCACAGTTCCCAACGTCATCTGGCTTCTTTTCCACTGAGTCTTGGCGTGAGATGGTCTGTGCTCCGAAGCAGCCCCGCACTCAAGGTCCCCCTTGTGCGCACGCCCCCTCCCCCAGGGCCTGCGGGTCCCCTCTTTGAAGGGCAGACTCCACAGGCTGCCTGCACTCGGAGCCTCACAGTGTATTTGGGGGTAGGGAGTATCATCCAGCCGCTACAGATCCGGCACCTCTAGGGCATCCCTGACCAGTCTGGTGGCCCCTGGGCACATGTGACTAGCACTTGAAGTGTGACTGGTCCCAACTGAGATACGCTCCAACTATAAAATACACACTGGCTTTCGAAACTAGGTGTGGGGCGCCTGGGGGGCTCAGTCAGTCTGACTTCAGGCTCAGGTCATGAGGTCACAGTTCGTGTTCGAGCCCCGCGTCGGGCTCTGTGCTGACAGCTCGGAGCCTGGAGCCTGCTTCCGATTCTGTGTCTCCCTCTCTCTCTACCCTGCCTCTGCTCATGCTCCATCTCCCTCTCTCTCTCTCAAAAATAAATAAACATAAAAAAAAATTCAATGACCAGGTGCAAAAAGAATGTAAAACATGCTAGCAGTTTTTATGTTATTTACACGTTGAAATGATAACATTTTATGGGATGAAATGAATTATTAAAATTAACTTGGTTTCTTAATTTAAAGAGGAACATTTGAAATGACACACATGGTTCACAATATATTTCCGTTTTTAATATTTAAAAAATTTATTTACTTATTTATTTTCTTTGAGAGAGAAGACACAAGTGAGCAAGGGGCATTGAGAGAGAGAGAGAGGGAGGGAGGGAGGGAGCTGAGACTTACCTGAAGCAGGGCTTGTACTCACCCGATGTGGGACTTGAACTCATGAACCATGAGATCACGACCTGAGCTGAAGTCGGATGCTTACCAACTGAGCCACCCAGGTACCCGTTCACATGATACTTCTATTGGACAGTGCTGGTCTAGAATGTTTGAGATGTTCTTGAAAAAAATTTTTTAAAATATTATTTATTTTTGAGAGACAGAGAGAGAGAGACAAATGCGAGCGGGGGGAGGGACAGAGAGAGAGGGCGACACAGAATCTGAAGCTGGCTCCAGGCTCTGAGCTGTCACACAAAGGCCGACCCGGGGCTCGAACTCATGAACCGTTAGATCAGGAGCTGGGCTGAAGTGGGACGCTTAACCCACGGAGTCACCAGGCGCCCCTACAATGTTTAAGATATTCTTCAAGGCAGGGACCGCATCAGAAGACAATCTATGTCCCCTGGGATCCAGAGTGCATATGCAGGGGGTCAGGAGTGTAAATGCTCGTTCAGCAAAAGAAAGAATAAAAACAGGGGACAGTAAACCACATGGGTCAAATGTGACCTGCTACCTTCTTCTGTACACAGCGTTTTCCTAGAAGCCAGCTATGCCTCTATTGTGACCTAGTGTTTATGACTGCCTCTGTGTGGTAGGCGCAGAGTTGACTAGCTTTGACTGACCCCGTGACTCTCAACATTGAAAACATCTGCTCTCTGGCTCTTTACAGGAAAAGCTTGCCGACCTCAATAAACACGTGCAGACAGGCGCACGTGCGTATACGAGAAACAAGTCTGAAGTTGGGTGTTTGAGGTGGCCTCTGGGTACTTTCCGTTTTCTTTCTAGAACGTATCTGTACTTTCTGATATGTTGGTAATGGGTCCAGTGGCTTGGCAAGCAGACCTCCTAGAGCCTATCATGCTTCAATCAGATATCATTGGAAGAAATGGATTTCATAATTTATATATTTATATAGGGTGGAAAAACTGTGCTGTTTCCACCTATAACGTGCAGGGGCAGGATGCCCTGTACTTGGCCTCTTAGGTGGAAAAGGGCAGGGGTGGGCTACAGGCCAAACATGCTGCACAGAGTCAGGGAGTGACTGCCAGGAGTGCAGCTATGCGGGGAAGGCTTCCTGGAGGAGGTGTGCAGAAAGTAGGAGGGAAGGTGGTAGGCGCTGGGGTTTGGTGGGGCTGTAGGGGAAGGGAGGGGTCCAGCCAGGGGGCAGGAAAGGGGCTTCATACTTTGTTTCTGGTTCCCTCCTTCCAGAAATCCACCTCGTACTTCAGATCCGGTGGCGGCATGCAGTGCGGCAGCTGGTACGTGGCATTGATGCTCAGGACCTCCTCCGTCCGGGTGACGACCAGCACAGGTGGGGCTGGCTCCACTGGCAGAAACAGAACAGGACCTGTGAGCATCCGTCTCCCTGTGTCCAGGCAGGCCTGCTCCCCTGCGCCCCACCTCCAGCCCAGAGAGCCCTCCTGGAGAGGGAAAAACGGCTCTGGGGTTGGCATCAAGAGCCTTAAAGCCATTTTACTGGAGCCTTGCAGTGACCTTGGGATAGGGCCCATTCCCATCTTACAGAAGGGCAAACTGAGGCTCAGAGAGGTGAAATGAGCAGGCCAAGCTCACAGCTAACCCGCCTTTCCTCATGCTGTCCCTGGCCCCTGGGCGCCTGTCACGTATCACTGGGCTGTCAGAACACTGCCCACTTGGTGCCACCCCACCACAGAGTAGCTGCAAATGACACATGCGTTGTCTCAGGTCTGCGGGTCAGAGTCCAGTGGACACTGATGACCTACGAAGCCTGGGCAGGGAGCTGGCTGGAAAGGGGATCTTGACCTCCAGGAGCTGGAAGAAATTAGGGGCAAATGAAATATGCAAACTACCAAAACTCAAGCGAGAAAATGACCGGGGCCACAGCCAAGGGCAGGAAAAGGCAGGGAGGGTCATCCTGGCGTGGGGCGCGCTGTGGGAAAGTCCGGAAACTTCAGGGAGAGGGAGGCAACACCAAAATCAATAATTCTTAAAAAAGCAACCTCCTCGCCGCATCTTTCCTTGTCATCTCTACTCCTGTCCATCCAACTGTTAGTTCACCCTTCGCTCTTCTAGCCTGTCTGCCCAGTCGCCTTCCCATCGATCCTTCCTTCCTGTTCCTTTATACTGTCTTCCTGCCTTCAGCCTCGCCAACCACCTGCCTTCCCGCCATCCACCCTCCCCATCCATCCATTCTTCTTCACTTCCTTTTTTTTATTAATTTTTTAATGTTCATTTTTGAGAGAGAGCGAGACAGCGTGAGCAGGGGAGGGTCAGAGAGAGAGGGAGACACAGAATGTGACACAGGCTCCAGGCTCTGAGCTGTCAGCACAGAGCCCAACGTGGGGCTCGAACCCACGAACGTAAGATCATGACCTGAGCTGAAGCCGGATGCTCAACTGACTGAGCCCCCCAGGCGCCCCTCTTCTTCACTTTCCATACATCTTTCCCCCCTCCCTCCCTCCCCCCTTCCTTCTTCCCTTGTCTCTGTCCTTCTGACCCTTCCCAGGCAGCCAGCCAGCCTTCTATCGAGCTTCTGTCTAGCCACCGACCCATCCATCTGCCTTTCCTTCCTGTCCTCCGCCTTCCCCATCCACACCTGCTTCCTTCCTTGTGAGGGTGTCTTTCCACGTGGCCTCCTTCCTTCCCCTCCTCCACCGGGTCCTCTGCACCCCCGCCCTGCTTCCTCTCTTCTTACCCATCCACCCTTCTCCCCTTTTTGTCTGTCCATCCAGCCAGCTTCTACCCAGGTCAGCTCTTCCTTTCTACTCTCCCTCCCCGCTTCATTCAAGCCCTTCCTCCTCTCTATCTGAGCCTTATTTTGCTCCCAAATATTCTGATAAGACTGGGCAGCAAGTTACAGAGCTCGGCTCTGTGAGGCCATTGTCTGAGCATTTCTCCTCTCCGCCTCACTACCCCCCACCTCGCTCCTGGTCGGCTCTAATACCATGTCCAAGATTAGAAAGACCCGGATTCACATCCATCTCCACCTCTTAATAGCTGTGTATCCTGGTAATTTCCTTAACTTTTGTGACTCATACTTGACTGATTGATTTTTTTAATGGGTCAATGAAAATGAACCCCACAGGTTCATCATTAGGATTGGAAATAAAATATACCGGGAAGAGAAAAGTGCTTTCTTCATGTTTATTATTTTTTTTTAACATTTATTTGTTTGTTTGTTTTTGAGAGATAGAACATGAGCAGGCAGAGAGAAAGAGGGAAACACAGGATCAGAAGCAGACTCCAGGCTCTGAGCTGTCAGCACAGAGCCCAACACGGAGCTGGAACCCATGAACTATAGGATTTTATGACCTGAGCTGAAGTTGGACACTTCACCAACTGAGCTCCCCCAGGGGCCCCAACACTGGTGATTTCTAAATGTGGTATACATACCTTCTTTCCCTCCCCCCTCCAAATTCTACACTGTGCAGCTGTTATTTTTGCAACAGAATTTTAAAAAATTGTTTCTTGAAGAGAATTTGAACATAAATAATAGAAATAAGTATACTCTAGGGGCGCCTGGGTGGCTCAGCTGGTTAAGCCTCCGACTTCAGCTCAGGTCAGATCTCACGTTCATGGGTTCGAGCCCCGCGTCAGGCTCTGTGCTGACAGCTAGCTCAGAGCCTGGAGCCTGCTTCCGGTTCTGTGTCTCCCTCTCTCTCTGCCCCTCCCCCTCTCATGCTCTGTCTTTCTCTGTATCAAAAATAAATAAAACATTAAAAATAATTAAAAAAAAAAGAAATAAGTATACTCTGGCAGAACTCCCCTAACACCCCGCCACCATGCCAGGCTGCCCCTGCTTTGGGGAAGTGGAGAGAGAGGCCGGGACAGCAGCTCCACTGAGTCAAGTTCCTGGACGGGGAGCCTCCCACCTGGTCCCCCAGCCCGAGACCTACCGTCAAAGAGGTAATCCAGGTACTCGGACTCCACCGGCGGGGACCTGGCGCCGGGAGAAACTGCCCACACACGCCCCTTGAACTTGTTGTACAGGTCCTGTTTCTCCAGGCACATCAGAGAACATGCCAGCTCTTTGGTTCCTGCACATTTTTTCACTTTCCGCCATCGTTTGGGGGTTGGAGCGCTGCGGGAGGAGACAGAGCGTGGGCTGCAGATTCAGCCTCTGGGGTGAGGGAGCTTGGGGAACACGGGCTCCCCTGTCCCTTCATCCGCCTGATGGTCCACCCGTCCGTCTGCCCTCTTAGCCAGTCATGGGCTGGGGACAGAATGAGAACAGTCCGGTTAGGGGCTCAGGCTCTGGAGAGGCATGTGGTGGGATCCTGGCCGCGTCCCTCCCTGGCTCCGGGGCCTCAACAGGCCAGCCTCCTCCTCCTCCTGGCCCCTGGGTGCTGCAGGGTGGCTGCCCTCACAAGTACCAGCAGCCTTGGGGGCCACCTGCTGTGTGCCAGGCATCGTGCTGGCTGCTGCGTGCCTGTCGGCAGGTCTATGTTCTGAGAACTCCTGCATCCAGAGAAGGGACCTGCACACTGGGCATTATTCTTGGGGAACTGGCAATGCCCAACAGGTCCTGCCCTCGGAGCGCACGCTCTGGGGGAAGTGGGTAAGAGACAACCATCCCATCACTGAGGTGAATCTGGGAGCAGGTAGGCGTAGTGATAAGGGGGGATGGCGTGGTGGGGGGCGGTGCTGGGAGCCACACTGGCCTTGCTGGATGACGTAGCACGGCTCCTGCCACAGGGGCGGAAGCTAGCATCTCCTTCTGTTAACTAATTGCTCATGTAAAGTTAAGCCTGTTGCTATTGATTAGGCCTCACAATGTTCCAAATCAGACCGATATTCCCCAGAAACCTCATGGGAGGAAGCATATTCCCGCCTCTCTGAAGAGGAAGTTAAACAAGGCACTGCAGATGTTTGTCGGAAAGGCTCTTCTACTGAGCTTCACAAACTTAAGACATGGAAATTAAGGGGGTTAAAGAACACAAAGATAATGTTTACCCTGGCCCAGAGACAGAAAGCCTAACTTAGGAATAAGAAACAAACAAGAGCCAGGCATAAGCTACTGCACATACATATGCTAATTTGGTGCCCATTGTGAGGATGGGTAAGAGTAGTTACAAGTTAAACTCCTATGCAAAGGCCGGCTCCTCTAGGGCGCCTTATGGCCTTACACCTTCAACATCAAAGAACAAGGTTGACAAAAGGTTTACTGACTAACCATCACGAATGTATTCTTCCTCTTGTGAGCCAAATAGAATGCCTCCCGGCCCTGTCTATGACTGAATTTTAGCATCATTGTTATAAAATGTGTTTGCTATCTTGCTTCTCACTGAAAACATCCTGCTATCTTCTTAGTTGTAAGATTTACTAGCGGTTCAAACAAATGTGTATGTTATCTGCTTTTCACTGAGAATATCCTGTTATCCTATGATGTGTAAGTTACCTCATTGTAATTAGAATAGTTCTGAAGAAATGCCTCTGTAAAACCTGTTTCTGCACCCTTTTCAAAGCATCTTTATCTCTGAGAATTATTTGTAAAAATTCCACCTTTTGATGTCATAAGTCTATAAATAAAGGCCCTAGACCTGGCTAGATAGGAGATACAGGAGATACAGGAGATACAAGAGATACTGGAGTTAATAAGGAGATACAGGAGATACGGGGATAATAAGGAGATAGGACAAGACGATGTCGGGCTGGACCAACTAAGAACTGCGTGAGCGTGCCTTCATTGCTCTCATCCGTGGCTATCCCTTCAGGGAGCCTTGGACCCGCGGGAGCGGGCCTCCAGCAGGGCGGGAAGGCTACTTTCCACAGGTGGCTCAGGAAAGGCCAGGAAGGTAAGATTGAGGCCGCAATGACAAGGGAGCCAGGTGAAGTCCTGGGGGAAGGAAGAGAAAAAGCAAAAGGCCTGCTCTGGGAAGGAGCTTGACCTGTCTAGAAGAAAGCAAGGAGGCCACATGGCTGAAGGCCAGCGGACAAGGGAGGGAGAGGTGTGGGCAGAGGGTGGGTGGGAAGAGCAGGCAGGGCCTTCCCGTCTTGCCAAGGAGCTTGGATTTTATTTCAAGAATGCTAGGAAGCCACTGGAAAGTTTTGAACAGGGAGGCTGAGGTGACCTAATTTCTGATCCACCAGCTGGGAGGCCACAGCTGCGGTCTAAGGGACAACAGAGGAGGGGTGGCAAGAATGGGCTGGACTGGGGTTATATTTTGGGGGTAAAGCTAATAGGACTTGCTCATGGACTGGACGTGGAACGTGAGGAAGGGAGAGGCCAGGGCGACTTCCGCGTTTGGGGACGAATGACCGGTGAGTAGAGGAGGCCAGATGGCGGCAGGCAAAGAGAACAGATTTTTGGAAAAAACTCTGTTTCGTTTCTTGGTGGAGCTGTAGTATATAAACATTAACAATAAAATAAAACCTGGTATAGTTATATTCAATTTTTTTATGTGTATTTATTTTTGAGAGAGAGAGAGAGACAAAGTGCAAGCTGGGGAGGGGCAGAGAGAGAGGGAGACACAGAATCTGAAGCAGGCTCCAGGCTCTGAGCTGTCAGCACAGAGCCTGACGCGGGGCTCGAACCCACGAACCACAAGATCATGATCTGAGATAAGTCAGACACTTAATGACTGAGCCCCCAGGCACCCTAGACTTCCGGTCTTTAAAAAGAGAAAAGACTACCAGGCCTCCTCTCACACAGACGAAAGGCCACATGAGAACACAGAGAGAAAATGACCATCTTCCACGGCCAAGGAGAGGCACTTCAGGAGAAAGCGAACCTGCTGACACCTTGACCTTGGACTTCCAGCCTCCAGAACTGAGAGAAAATAAATTTCTGTTGTTTAACCCACCCAGGCTGTGGTATTTTGTCATGGCAAGGCGGTTCTGAGGAGAGCCCAGATGGCAAAGGAGGAACGTCTTGCCAGAAACTGGGGGGAAGGCAATCCTTGTTAGAGAGTGGCAAAGACTTGGCTGAATTGTGTTTTGGTGTTTGGTGGGATATATAAGTTAAAGGTGATAAACTTAGATACGTAGCTGAGGAGGTTTTTTTTTTCTTTCCTTTTTTTTTTTTCAGAGAGTGTGAGCAAGGAAGGGGTGGGGGAGAGAGACAGAGACAGAGAGAATCTTAAGTAGGATCCATGCTCAGTGCAGAGCCCAACACGGGGTTCGATCCCACAACCTTGGGATCGTGACCTGAGCAGAAATGAAGGGTCAGACGCTCAACTGACTGAGCCACCCAGACGCCCCAGCTGAGGAGGTTTCTAAGCAAAGTGTTGATGATGTGACCTGACTGATCGATTTCTCCTTACTGCTTATGGTAAAAGGGGAGAGGGACAGGCACATAGGAAGGACTGGTAAGTAAAAACGAACCAGAACTAGAAAATTCTCAGCTGATGTATATGGCAAAAAACTAGAAAGTATGTTCTAGAAGGAACACAACAGGTGTGGCTGAAAAATCATTTCATAAGGAGATCATGGACGGGACTCATTGATTTAATCAGCCATCTTGGGGCGCCTGGGTGGCTCAGTCGGTTAAGCCTCCGACTTTGGCTCAGGTCAGATCTCATGTTCGTGGGTTCAAGCCCCGTGTCAGGCTCTGTGCTGACAGTTGGCTCAGAGCCTGGAGCCTGCTTCCTGTTCTGTGTCTCCTTCTCTCTCTGCCCCTCCCCCTCTCATGATCTGTCTCTTTCTGTATCAAAAATAAATTTAAAAACATTAAAAAAAATAATCAGCCATCTCAGCAGAAGCCAGGAACCAGTGGACTTACAGCTATCTATCTCTTTACCCATTCACCCTCACTGCAAAGGTCTAAAGTAGTGATCAGCACAGTTGTCACACAATTGTGTCCTTTAAAACCATTTGCTACTAAATGGACAAACGGCTGATTCTGGTTTTAGGTCTGGAATTGTGCAAATGGGCCTGGGACATGTCGTTATAACAGCAGGAAAGAAATCAAAACTACTAGATTTTACAAATTAAAAGGACTCAGGAGCTGGGGCACCTGGGTGGTTCAGTCGGTTGAGCATCTGATTTCGGCTCAGGTCATGATCTCACAGTTTGTGGGTTCAAGCCCCGCATTGGGCTCTGTGCTGACAGCTCAGAACCTGGAGCCTGCTTCGGTTTCTGTGTCTCCCTCTCTCTCTGCCCCTCCCCTACTTGTGCTCTGGCTCTCTCTCAAAAATAAATACACATGAGAAAAAAAAAAGACTCAGGAGCCAACATGAAAAGATTTTGGCTGGCCAGAGATGGGTTGATTCAAGTTTTAATGAGTAGACAAGTTGCAATGAATTAAAACCATCAGATATGTTTAAGTACTTGAGTTCATAATGATAATTTAAAAAAACCAAATTGTTCATCTTTGGGATAAGACAGGGAACTACTTCATGATCTTGAAAACTTCGGAAAAAAAAATGAAGCATTTGTCCCGTCTTGCCCATCTGAAGAGCACCACTGAATATCAAATACTACAGGAGAGGAAGGATCTCCTTGTAAAATAATTCCAACTAATAAATGAAAAAATAATACAATCAGAATACCGTCATTTTAAAACCCTCATAGGTGCCGAACAGAGTGGGGCAGAGGAAGCGTGCTGGGCCCATAAAACCCTCATAGGTGTTTAAAAAGGGAAGGAAAAGGTCATAAAGTCTAGAGGGTGGACTTTCAGCTCTAATCGGTTTATTCTGGCTCCTCTACTCCCAGATACGTGACTTTCAGTGAAATATACTCTTGCGGAGGGGCGTGGCTGCTCCCTCCTCCCAGGGCTGTGTGTGAATAATGACATTTCTTGTACACACATAGTGCCTGACACGCAGGAAGCACGCAGCACCTGTTAGGAGTCTTCTGCCTCCTGATACATTTCTGTATAGTTCTTTTCTTTTTTTAAGTTTATTTACTTATTTTGAGAGAGGGGAGAGGCAGAGAAAGGGGGACAGAGAGGATATCACGCAGGCTCTGCGCTGCCAGCTCAGGAGTCCAATGCAGGGCTCGAACTCACAAACCTGAGCCGAACTCATGCCCTGAGCTGAAACCAGGAGTCGAATGCTTAACCAACTGAGCCACCCAGCCCCCCCCCCCCGTGCAGGGCTTTCTTTTGAAAGCTTGCTGGTCCTGTGCCCTTTTCGAAGGCAGGTCCCCATCGCTCATGTCTGGATGCTACAGAAGGAGGGACCATGACGGAACAGGAAGTGCACAAGCTTTGGAGTCAGACAGACTGGGCTTTTTCCTCCAGCTCCATCCTTGATTTCCTTGGGTAAATCATGGCACCTCTCTGAGCCCAGGTTCCTTGCCTTTAAAATGGGGGGCAGTGCAGTGCCTGCCTGGTGATCCGTGGAGCAAGAAGTGAACTATTTGTGCAAGACCTTAGCACTCAGCCTGGTGCAGGCGGGTCCTACGTCCATGGCACTTACCTCCCCTTCCTGCTTCCTCCTCCTCACCGAGCCTAGGAGTCCTCTTGACTATTTGCTTTTATTATCCTACCCTCCTACGAAAGAGCTTCAGGTGATTCCTATCTATATGCAAAGATGGTAAATCTGCCTCCACTTTCAGATTCCTCTGGGTCAGCAGTGGCTGCCTGGGCCACCAGTCGCGTAGGACAAGTCTCCGTAGGCGGAAGGTGGTCGAGCGACGCCTGACACAGGCTCTGCGGGAGATACCGCTGCCCTCCCTGGACAGCGGCACGACTCCAAGCACCGCCTCCAGGCCCTGGAGAATTCTACCACTGGACCCTCGGAGCTCTCCTCAAGCCCTGTTCTGAGTCCTATCAAAGACCGCCCCACCCCCCGCAGGCCCATGGCCTGTGCCCTGTGCTCCAGTCCACCTCATTCCCACCGCCTGACCTTTATCTCCTTCTCTCCAGATACCTGCCCCACCCTATCTCCCCGGGGACACAGGGAACCAGGCGGCTGAGCACACCGAGCAGTAGTCCCACACAAGCCCCTCTGGCCTCTGCCCACCTCCTCGGCGCCCCCAAACACCAGACTGGAGGCTCCCCTCTACCTTTGATAGGCCACAAAGTAGGTCACATTCTGGGAGTAGCCAGGCCCTGGGAGCCATGTCAGGTACACACTGAAGTTCCGAGAGAGCAGCGTCACGTTCTGGGGAGGGGCCAGGTGGGGCCTCCCTGTGGGAGAGAGAGAGAGAGAGAGGTCCTGAAGCCCGGAGCTCCTGGCTGCTCTTGACATGGGCCATTTGGAGCTGAAGGGTGGCTTGCTGGGCTGTCAGGCTCTGGCTGAGTTTGAGAACCAGGAGGCATCTGGGGTAGCTCAAGCACAGGGGACATGATGGAGGCTGGGAACCCAGGGTCAGGACTCCACTCACGGCCTTGCCACTGACTGACTGTACTGCGGCCCCTCCTCCTCCCTAGGCCTCAATGGATCATCTGTGCCGCGACAGGGAGCTCCTGCCCCGCCCTGGCACATGAGGGCTTCGGAGGCACACCACTGGACAGGAACCGTCTGCTGGAGCTCCTGGACGCCAGGAGGGAACCGCCCTGAGGGTCTCGGGAACAGGGGCTCAGCTCTGTTCTCAGCCATGTCCCCAGAGCCTGCCTACAATGGTCCCTGGCTCAGAGTAGCTGCAGAATAAATATTTGCTGCATGAGTGAATATTGGGATAATTTGGATTATTCCAAAGGCCCCCCAACTGGTCTCCCTGCTTTCAATCCCCACAGAGCAGCAAGGGTTAAAATGAAAGTCAGATCCTGTGGTTCTTCTGCTTTCAACTCTCTACTGGCTTTCACTTCATTCAAGGTTAAATCCAAAGTCTTTATAATCCTCCACAAGACCTACCTAATCCCACCCACTGCTCTCCCTGTGCTCCCTGCTCTCCAGCCACGCTGGCCTTTCTGCTGTTTCTAGAGCATGCCAGGCACGCTCCTCCTCCAGGCCTTTCTGCAAGCTGTCCCCTCTGCCTGGACTGCTCACCCTTGGATCTCTAGCAGGCTCGCTCCTTTGCTTCCTTCCCATCTCTGCTCAGATGCCAGTGTTTCAGTGGCACTTTCCCTGACCACCCTTCACTGGCTTCTCCTTCTCCTCCTCGGTGCCCCTTCCTCGCAGCTAACCCTCATCTTCTGAAATATACACCTGATGACACCACTCCCCAGTTCTACGTCCTTCCCTTGCCCTTAGAATAATGTCCATGCTCATACTGAGGTACATGACGGGCCATCTTGTCGACCTTCTCCCGTCTAGCTCCCTAGAGGGCTCACCAGGCTGCAGCCAATCTTGTTTCTTGTCCTTCTCAAACTACTGCATTCTCTTGGGTCCCTCTGAACCCAGGAGTCTTTGACTGTGTTCACCTTCTATTTTTTTCCCCACCATCTAATCCTTTAAAGACTTGATTCAAAAGTCACTTCCCTCAGGGAATCTTCCCTGACATTTCTAAGAAATGGTAGTGATGATGATGATGGTGATGGTGATGATGGTGATGATGATAGCAGCTAATGTGTTTTGTGTCCTAACTATGTGCCAGGAACTATGTGACGTATGTTAGTTGCATTTTCTTCCAACCCTCTGCATGTCCCTAGGATGTAGCTGCTAACTTCGGCCATCACATTACAGATGAGGAAACAGGTCTTCTCAGGTGACAAGTTGTAGAATCGGAATTCACATCCAGGCCCAGCCAACTCCAAATTCTGTGCTCCTGATCACACTTTCTCCTCTAGGTTCTCATGGGGCCTGTTCAGCTTTATTCTTTCCACCTCTGTGGACCACTATTGATTGGCCAGTGACATCCGTGCTAGGAGTCTCAAGGAGGAAGACAATTCCATTCCTGCCCTTCAGAAGCTCATGGTCCCAGGGAGAATCCAGCGCCCTGAAGTGTCACACGGGCCCTGATGGAAATCCGTACAGGTTACAGAATGGCATCGGGGTGCAGGGTGGTTGTACTGATGGCTCTCGGCATGGCTCCCTGCTCCTGGTCTTTTAACCAAATGTGGGTGCCTGCTTCTGCCTCATCCTGTGATCTTTGGTAGGAACTGTGTCACTGGGGTACATATCTTTGTTCCCAGCTTTCTAGCAGGTGACCAGCAGAAGCCAAAGTCTATCTGCAATTAGCTCATAAGGCATCTTGTGGGCAGGACAGGTCTGAAGTCTGAACTTGGCCCCAGTGGAGAAATAGCAACTAGAAGCGTTACCTTACTTACTGAGCCTTCAGAGGGTAGGAGGCACTGGTTTGGCACTTTGTACACAAAGCCTCATCCAATCCCCAGGACAAACCACCCTGCGGGGCAGATGTCATTCTTATTCCGTGGAGGGGCACTAGACTCTAGACTCACAGACGGGCCGTAAGTAATATGCCTGGGGCCACACAGCCAGTTTGTGTGGGAGCCAGGATCTGAACCTGGAGCTAGCTGATCCTCACCCTAAACCATCGCACACCACAGTTTGTATTGGGTACATTAAATATTCCTCAGGGAAAAGTAGAGCCAGGTCCAGACAGGAAAACTATTGAGTTGGGGGACAGAGGACCCCCACCCCTCAACATACACACAGGTGCACTGTCCCTTACCAGTTGCAACAGCGGTCACTGAGGCAGAGTGCCAGGGGCTGGGGCATCCCTGGGCTGACCTAGGTGGATGGACGGTCCTTCTCTAGCCACCCACCCCACGGCCAAAGCTGGCCATGCTTGCTTCAGCCTTAGTCTTCTCTTCTATGTGTCTTAGCTCTGCAATCCTTCTTGGGCAAGTCCGCTAATTGCTCTGAGCCTCAGTGCCCCCATCTGAAAAGGGAGAAAATAGAACCTACCTCATAGGAGGGTTGGGTTGTTTTGCTTAAACAGGGTAGTGTGCCCAACACAAGGAAGTATTAGTATTAGATTATTAGTATTAGATTATGCTCAAGGGCCCTTCTTGGTCTTAAATTATTAGCCTAAGATGAGGAAGTCTACGACTGGGGGCAATATTGGGACCTTCTCCTGATTGCTTGGGGCTTGGTGGTTGGGTCCTATCCTGGGGAATTTTGTTTCCTGCCACCTTATTTACCAGCGGGAGCTCAGGGAAAAAAGATGGCTTTAGTTAGAGTAACAGCAGCGCATGAACTAAGCCAGAGCTCCCTCCCCTCAGGTCTGGGTGGATCTTCTGAAACTGCCCAGGAGGAAGGGATGGGGACTCCGGGGGAGGGCAGGACACTCCCGTCTGACTTCCCCGGGTCGCGCGGATCTCGTGTCCTGTGAGAGCAGAGGACAGTGCTTTCAGGGAACCTTAAACAGCCCTTTAGAAATCAACGAGTCTGCGTTTTTCAAACTGCCACTGTCTTTTTCTGTTCACCTGGAGCTGAACAGGCATTAAGAATCTGGATCTGTTTCCTCCCGGAAAGGAATTTCAGACTCGTGTCTGTTGAGGTCCAAGCCAAGTTTAGAAGAAATAGGGTGGTAGGTGGGTGGGCAGGGCCGATCTGCCTCCGGTCCGCCGGCTGCCGGCAGGCTGAAGCCACATCCCTCCTTCCGGGAGCTCCACCGCCCCCCGGGGGCCCCGCAGCCCCCTGCCCTTACCTCGAGTGGACTGCAGCAGGCACAGGAGCAGGGGGACCCACCGGCCGAGTCCCGCCAGGCCGGCTCCCGCGCCGCCCGCCGGGCGCGCCCAGGTCCCCCCGGCAGCCCCGCGGCCACCGGGCCGGCAGGTGGTTGGGACAAGCAGCCAATGGGCGGCCGAGCCGCAGGCCCCGCCCCCGCTGGCCGGGACC